>NW_022265694.1:315916-325916 GCF_002021735.2 Oncorhynchus kisutch | reverse complement strand
ATCAGTGTTAAGGGTTCCTAGTCAAAAGTAGTGCACTATGTAGGGAACAGCGTTTGGGAACGTTACTTTAAAAAATAACTTGTGACGTTACATCGTTACTTCCATTAAAAGTAACTTATTATATTATGTTAGTTCCATTAAAAGTAACTTATTATATTATGTTAGTTCCATTAAAAGTAACTTATTATATTATGTCAATTCCATTAAAAGTAACTTATTATATTATGTTACTTCCATTCAAAGTAACTTATTACTTGATGTGGAAAGTAACTCGCTACATTACTTTTTGCGTTACCAAAACCCATTTTGAAGATGCCTGGCGCATGTTGGTCATTCGTCTGCTACTTCCTTTTAACACTAGGAAAGCCGGCTATCGACAACCCCATTGGTTACCTATAAGCCAATGACACGTCTTCTGGAATGCATCATTCTAAACAGTCTAATACATACCTTTTATATAGCTCTATGCCTACCGCTAAAATATATATATTAATTTGGTTGTGTTTATGAAGGTCTTTGGCAACGTTAAGAACATGTATTTCATAGAACACAATATAATTTTCATTAGTTTTATGGCTCTATGTATAAACTGGGGGGAAAAACACACAAAAAACACCACAATTCAAGTGTTGAAATCCATGAATTAACAAAGATCACAAAGATAATTCACTATTCATGTGTTAAAGGTTTTAAGGAACAAAAGGGTGCATTTTGGGACTAAAATATTAAAGACTCAGATTAACCTGCTGTCTCTCATCTACAGTATCTGTGGAGGGATGGAGGGATGGAGGGATGAAGGGATAGGGGGATGGAGGGGTGGAGGTTTGGAGGGATAGAGGGATGGAGGGGTGGAGGGATGGAGGGATGGAGGGATAGAGGGGTGGAAGGATAGAGGGATGGAGGGGTGGAGGGATGGAGGGATGGAGGGATAGAGGGATAGAGGGGTGGAGGGATGGAGGGATAGATGGATTGAGGGATGGAGGGATAGAGGGGTGGAGGGATGGAGGGATGGAGGGATGGAGGGATGAGGGGTGGAGCGATGGAGGGGTGGAGGGATGGAGGGATAGATGGATTGAGGGATGGAGGGATGGAGGGATAGAGGGGTGGAGGGATGGAGGGGTGGAGGGATGGAGGGATGGAGGGATGGAGGGATAGAGGGGTGGAGGGATGGAGGGATAGAGGGGTGGAGGGATGGAGGGATGGAGGGATAGAGGGATGGAGGGATGGAGGGGTGGAGGGATGGAGGGATGGAGGGGTAGAGGGATGGATGAAGGGATGGAGGGATAGAGGGATGGAGGGGTGGAGGGATGGATGGATGAAGGGATGAGGGATGAAGGGGTGGAGGGGTGGAGGGGTGGAGGGGTGGAGGGATGGAGGGGCGGAGGGGTGGAGGGATGGAGGGGCGGAGGGACGGAGGGGTGGAGGGATAGAGGGATGGAGGGATGGAGGGATAGAGGGATGGAGGGACGGAGGGGTGGAGGGATAGAGGGATGGAGGGATGGAGGGATGGAGGGATAGAGGGATGGAGGGATGGAGGGGTGGAGGGATAGAGGGATGGAGGGATGGAGGGATGGAGGGATGGAGGGGCGGAGGGACGGAGGGATGGAGGGATGGAGGGATGGAGGGATAGAGGGATGGAGGGATGGAGGGATGGAGGGATAGAGGGATAGAGGGATGGAAGGATAGAGGGATGGAGGGATGGAGGGATGGAGGCATAGAGGGATGGAGGGATAGAGGGATGGAGGGATGGAGGGATAGAGGGATGGAGGGATGGAGGGATAGAGGGATGGAGGGATGGAGGGATGGAGGCATAGAGGGATGGATGAAGGGATGGAGGGATAGAGGGATGGAGGGATGGAGGGATAGAGGGATGGAGGGATGGAGGGATGGAGGGATAGAGGGATGGAGGGATGGAGGGATGGAGGCATAGAGGGATGGAGGGATAGAGGGATGGAGGGATGGAGGGATAGAGGGATGGAGGGATGGAGGGATGGAGGGATAGAGGGATGGAGGGATGGAGGGATGGAGGCATAGAGGGATGGAGGGATAGAGGGATGGAGGGATGGAGGGATAGAGGGATGGAGGGATGGAGGGATGGAGGGATAGAGGGATGGAGGGATGGAGGGATGGAGGGATAGAGGGATGGATGAAGGGATGGAGGGATAGAGGGATGAAGGGATGGAGGGATAGAGGGATGGAGGGATAGAGGGATGGAGGGATAGAGGGATGGAAGGATAGAGGGATGGAGGGATGGAGGGATGGAGGGATGGAGGGATGGAGGGATGGAGGCATAGAGGGATGGATGAAGGGATGGAGGGATAGAGGGATGGAGGGATGGAGGGATAGAGGGAGGGATGAAGGGATGGAGGGATAGAGGGATGGAGGGATGGAGGGATGGAGGGATGGAGGCATAGAGGGATGGAGGGATGGAGGGATAGAGGGATGGAGGGATGGAGGGATAGAAGAGGAGTGAGGGCTCCTCTAGTAAACCTCCCTAAAGACATGATTAAATGTATTTGTCTCTCTCTGGTCATCACAGATTGATTTAGATGTGGATGATGTTCCCTGAATCTCTGTCCTCAAATCTTCACGGTTCCCATGTCTGTGTTCCTCAACTTTTCCATTTCGATTCATCACACGTATCACTATGGTTTAGTCCCAAATGGCATCCTATTCCCCACATAGAGCACTACTTCTGACCAGGGTCCGTACTACGTAGAGAATAGGGTGGCGCTTGGGAGGTTTCCTATGAATGTCTGGTTCACATTACATATCTTGACCTGGTCAGAACAATAACACTCGATTATCAGCAACCGACTCACAATGTTAATCCCTAACACCCTACGTACTAACATTTGAGTGAAAATATGTTTCTAGGCAAAATATGTTTCTAGGCAATATGTTTCTAGGCAACATGTTTCTAGGCAACATGTTTCTAGGCAACGTGTTTCTAGGCAGTAACTGGCTGTAAAAAACTATACAACTGTCTAATTAAAGACTTTGGTGTCGTTTCAAAGATCTGTCTTTTGATTGGCTGAGGATTTGGATGGTAACATGTTGGGAAGACTCTTTTAGCCAATCAAAATACCACAAAAACAACCTACGTTGTTTGAAATGAATCATCAGAGGCAGAGAGACACGTTGGCGCCAAGGGCATTAGAAGACTATAATAACGTTTGGTCTCAGGACTTTGCCAGCCTGGTGTTGTAACGTAATCGTACAGCCGCTCTACACACATATAGATGAGGGTCATTAATCAAACCGTTCCTCAGATACAGTAGTAGATCCACAGTGGGTTTTTTAAAAGCTCTGTTAACATTGTACTACAGTGTTTATAGGATGGCCTTCATCTGCACCAACACAACCTCTTCAGAACGAGGGACCCAATAATGTTTTCACCGCACGCTACGGAGCTTTGGGATTGACCTTTCAACAAAATACACCTGCTGCTCTTTGTAGGTCAGAGGTCAGACATGGGCACCCTGGGTAGTAACAGGAGACTCTGCTAGGTCATGGGTCAGACATGGTCACCCTGGGTAGTAACAGGAGACTCTGTTACGTCAGAGGTCAGACATGGGCACCCTGGGTAGTAACAGGACACTCTGCTAGGTCAGAGGTCAGACATGGGCACCCTGGGTAGTAACAGGACACTCTGCTAGGTCAGAGGTCAGACATGGGCACCCTGGGTAGTAACAGGAGACTCTGCTAGGTCATGGGTCAGACATGGTCACCCTGGGTAGTAACAGGAGACTCTGTTACGTCAGAGGTCAGACATGGGCACCCTGGGTAGTAACAGGACACTCTGCTAGGTCAGAGGTCAGACATGGGCACCCTGGGTAGTAACAGGAGACTCTGTTACGTCAGAGGTCAGACATGGGCACCCTGGGTAATAACAGGACACTCTGCTAGGTCAGAGGTCAGACATGGGCACCCTGGGTAGTAACAGGACACTCTGCTAGGTCAGAGGTCAGAAATGGGCACACTGGGTAGTAACAGGACACTCTGCTAGGTCAGGGGTCAGACATGGGCACCCAGGGTAGTAACAGGACACTCTGCTAGGTCAGAGGTCAGACATGGGCATCCTGGGTAGTAACAGGACACTCTGCTAGGTCAGAGGTCAGACATGGGCACCCTGGGTAGTAACAGGACACTCTGCTAGGTCAGAGGTCAGACATGGGCACCCTGGGTAGTAACAGGACACTCTGCTAGGTCAGAGGTCAGACATGGGCACCCTGGGTAGTAACAGGACACTCTGCTCGGTCAGAGGTCAGACATGGGCACCCTGGGTAGTAACAGGACACTCTGCTAGGTCAGAGGTCAGACATGGGCATCCTGGGTAGTAACAGGACACTCTGCTAGGTCAGAGGTCAGACATGGGCACCCTGGGTAGTAACAGGACACTCTGCTAGGTCAGAGGTCAGACATGGGCACCCTGGGTAGTAACAGGACACTCTGCTAGGTCAGAGGTCAGACATGGGCACCCAGGGTAGTAACAGGACACTCTGCTAGGTCAGAGGTCAGACATGGGCACCCTGGGTAGTAACAGGACACTCTGCTAGGTCAGAGGTCAGACATGGGCACCCTGGGTAGTAACAGGACACTCTGCTAGGTCAGAGGTCAGACATGGGCACCCTGGGTAGTAACAGGACACTCTGCTCGGTCAGAGGTCAGACATGGGCACCCTGGGTAGTAACAGGACACTCTGCTAGGTCAGAGGTCAGACAATATACTGTAATGTAATATACTGGAGTGTGTGTGTGTGTGTGTGTGTGTGTGTGTGTGTGTGTGTGTGTGTGTGTGTGTGTGTGTGTGTGTGTGTGTGTGTGTGTGTGTGTGTGTGTGTGTGTGTGTGTACAGAAACAGTAACAGTACCTGACTTCGTTTCAGTGACCCTGGTCTTGTCTGTTTGTCTGACGTTTTCTGCCTTGGCGGTCCCCTCCTTCTGGATGGAGGGACGCTTGTTTCTGTCGGTCGTCTCCTGGCTGAGGGGACGCTTGTTCCTGTTGGTTGTCTCCTTCTGACTGGGGGGACGTTTGATCCTGTTGGTCGTCTCCAGGCTGGGGGGACGTTTGTTCCTGTCGGTCCCTCGGGCCCCTTCGAAGGGGGGAACGGGTGGTACCATCTCCTCCTCAGGTGCCGCGTGGTGGTAGTGGTCCCTGGTGAGTAACTCCTGCATGTAGTAATCCTCGTCCTCAGCAGGAGCAGCGGAGCCGTGACTCACATCCAGGTCCAGGAGCAGTAAGAGTAGCCCCAGGACGGAGAGGCGGTGGAGACGCTGGCCCATCATGGTGGCCTGTTCCCTGTGGAGGTATCACCAGCTCGATGTCCTGCTGGTTGGTTCTAGCCGGTCCTGAGGTTCTGAGGTCTCCAGAGGAGTCTTCGTCTGCAGGGCTGCTTCAACTACTGCTACCCCCCTCTCCCTCCGTCTCTCTCTCCTACTCCGGAACAGAGGCACAGACGGGGAAGTTCACTAAGTTCCCAGAGCGCTCCAAGTTACTGACGACAGCAGCGGAACCCGGGGTTCCATGGGAGTCTCTCTCTGCCAGGGGTAAAATATAAGGAGTCAGGGTGAAATACTCAGAGAGAGAGAGAAAGCAGAAGAGTTCCAGAAGGAAGGAAAGAGAGACAGGGTGTGAGGGATTTTACTCCTTAGAAGTTGGCAGGTGGCTCTCCATATCCTCCGGAGGAAAAAAAAATAGGAGGGATTTTAGTTGTTTGCTTTAACCCTTTAGGTTTGAGAGAGTCCGTCGACGTCAGACGGTTGAGGAGCAGTTCGACAGTGGTTAGTACAGTTGTGAGATGAGATGAGCAGCACTGCACACACTGACAGGATCTCTGCTTTCATCCAGATCCCCTCCCACTCCCTTCTGGTTTGGCGCAGAACGGCATGTGTGTCTGTCTGTTTTTCTTGACTTCGGGAACAGAGAGTTATCCTCTTCTTAACTCATTTGCCATCCAGAGAGAGAGAGAGAGAGAGAGAGAGAGAGAGAGAGAGAGAGAGAGAGAGAGAGAGAGAGAGAGAGAGAAATTCCCAAAGTTTAAACCCTTATTCAAGGTTTCAAAGACCTCTCTGATGAGAATAGGATACCCATCCTGTTGGGGGAGGACACAGAGAGCTGTGGGTTGGCAGCGCTCTACATTGCTGCCTGCCATAAGTTGAGGGACGGTGTCTGACAGACCAATCAACCTGCACATGTACTCTACTGTATGCTTATTGTTGTATGTGTTGGTTATTTTGACACTTGGTTATTGTTGTTACTGTTGTCCCGTTGACAATTTGATTCTCATTTTAATTTATTCATTTTAATTTATTCATCCACATCAGTCCATCAATCATCCACCTCAGTCCATCTATCATCCACCTCAGTCCATCTATCATCCACCTCAGTCCATCTATCATCCACCTCAGTCCATCTATCATCCACCTCAGTCCATCTATCATCCAGCTCAGTCCATCTATCATCCACCTCAGTCCATCTATCATCCACCTCAGTCCATCTATCATCCACCTCAGTCCATCTATCATCCACCTCAGTCCATCTATCATCCACCTCAGTCCATCAATCGTCCATCTATCATCCACCTCAGTCCATCTATCATCCACCTCAGTCCATCTATCGTCCACCTCAGTCCATCTATCATCCATCTATCATCCACCTCAGTCCATCTATCATCCACCTCAGTCCATCTATCATCCACCTCAGTCCATCTATCATCCAGCTCAGTCCATCTATCATCCACCTCAGTCCATCTATCATCCACCTCAGTCCATCTATCATCCACCTCAGTCCATCTATCATCCACCTCAGTCCATCTATCATCCACCTCAGTCCATCTATCATCCACCTCAGTCCATCAATCATCCATCTATCATCCACCTCAGTCCATCTATTATCCACCTCAGTCCATCTATCGTCCATCTATCATCCACCTCAGTCCATCTATCATCCACCTCAGTCCATCTATCATCCACATCAGTCCATCTATCATCCAACTATCATCCTCCTCAGTCCATCTATCATCCACCTCAGTCCATATCATCTATCATCCATCTATCATCCACCTCAGTCCATCTATCATCCACCTCAGTCAATCTATCATCCACCTCAGTCCATCTATCATCCACCTCAGTCCATCTATCATCCAGCTCAGTCCATCTATCATCCACCTCAGTCCATCTATCATCCACCTCAGTCCATCTATCATCCACCTCAGTCCATCTATCATCCACCTCAGTCCATCTATCATCCACCTCAGTCCATCAATCATCCATCTATCATCCACCTCAGTCCATCTATCATCCACCTCAGTCCATCTATCATCCACCTCAGTCCATCAATCATCCATCTATCATCCACCTCAGTCCATCTATCGTCCACCTCAGTCCATCTATAGTAGATGAAGTGTCCCCTATGATTTGAAGGGTTAGTAGATGAAGTGTCCCCTATGATTTGAAGGGTTAGTAGATGACGTGTCCCCTGTGATTTGAAGGGTTAGTAGATGACGTGTCCCCTATGATTTGAAGGGTTAGTAGATGAAGTGTCCCCTATGATTTGAAGGGTTAGTAGATGAAGTGTCCCCTATGATTTGAAGGGTTAGTAGATGAAGTGTCCCCTATGATTTGAAGGGTTAGTAGATGACGTGTCCCCTATGATTTGAAGGGTTAGTAGATGAAGTGTCCTCTAAGAGTTAAAAAGTCTAAGCTATTCTCTCTAAGGATTCTGGGAAAACAAGGAACTTGGCGTTCGCAGCCTTGCTGGTCAGGGTGGGCCCTGGTCACTAATAGTGCACTATATAGGGAATAGGGTGGGTCCTGGTCACTAGTAGTGCACTATATAGGGAATAGGGTGGGCCCTGGTCACTAGTAGTGCACTATATAGGGAATAGGGTGGGCCCTGGTCACTAGTAGTGCACTATATAGGGAATAGGGTGGGTCCTGGTCACTAGTAGTGCACTATATAGGGAATAGGGTGGGTCCTGGTCACTAGTAGTGCACTATACAGTATATAGGGAATAGGGTGGGTCCTGGTCAATAGTAGTGCACTATATAGGGAATAGGGTGGGTCCTGGTCAATAGTAGTGCACTATATAGGGAATAGGGTGGGTCCTGGTCAATAGTAGCGCACTATATAGGGAATAGGTTGGGTCCTGGTCAATAGTAGTGCACTATATAGGGAATAGGGTCCTGGTCAATAGTAGTGCACTATATAGGGAATAGGTTGGGTCCTGGTCAATAGTAGTGCACTATATAGGGAATAGGGTCCTGGTCAATAGTTGTGCACTATATAGGGAATAGTGTGGGTCCTGGTCAATAGTATTGCACTATATAGGCAATAGGGTGGGTCCTGGTCAATAGTAGTGCACTATACTGTATAGTGATTAGGGTGCCATTTGGGACTCATGGGTTCCGTGGGAATACTTTGTCCTTCGTTTGATGCCCAGACCTGTTTGGACCTAGCTGTAATTTGCACATTAGTGAGCGGCTGACGTGAGACAGGGAGTCTCTCAGTGCAGCGTCCAGACATGCTCAGACAGGGTCTGTTTGTCTCTGTGTGTGTGTGTGTGTGTGTGTGTTTCTGTGTGTGTGTGTGTGTGTGCGTGTGTGCGTGTGTGTGTTTGTGTGTGTTTGTGTGTGTGTGTGTGTGTGTGAACGCTCAGAGATAGAGCTCTTCCCTCTGTCACAGCTCATCACATCAACGCCTGAGCTGCAATAGCCATTACCATCACACACACACGCACACGCACACACACACACACGCACACACACACACACACACACACACACACACACACACACACACACACACACACACACACACACACACACACACACACACACACACACACAGCCCCATCCATCTTCAGTACCACAGTCTGACAGCACTAAGTTTCACCTTGACTGCGTCCACACACAAAAACGGTTCCAAAGGGGTTCTTTGGCTGTCCCCACAGGAGAACACTTTTTGGTACCAGGTAGAACCCTTTTAGGTTTGATGTAGAACACTCCATGAAAATTGTTCTACAGTGAACACAAAAGGGTTCTATCTGGAACACAAAAGGGTTCTACATGGAACACAAAAGTGTTCTACCTGGAACACAAAATGGTTCTACCTGGAACACAAAATGGTTCTACATGGAACACAAAAGGGTTCTACCTGGAACACAAAAGGGTTCTACCTGGAACACAAAAGGGTTCTACAAGGAACCAAAAAGGGTTCTTAGAAGTGTTCTCCTATGGAGCGAGTAGGGATTAAATATCGTCTGTCCTCGGTTCCAACACTCACTACTGAGTTTCAAACTGCCTCTGGAATCAACGTCAGCACAAGATGTGTTCATCAAGAGCATCATGAAATGGGTTTCCATGGCCGTGCAGCCGCACACAAGCCTAAGATCACTATGTGCAATGCCAAGCGTCGGTTGGAGTGGTTTAAAGTTCGCCGCCATTAGACTCTGGAGGCAGTGGAAATGCGTTCTCTGGAGTGATGAATCACGCTTCACCATCTGGCAGTCTGATGGACAAATCTGGGTTTATGGATGCCAGGAGAACACTACCTGCCCCAATGCAAAGTTTGGTAGGGGAGGATAATGGTCAAGGGCTGTTTTTCACAGTTCGGGCCCCTTAGTTCCAGTGAAGGGAAAACCTAACTCTACAGCATACAATTACATTTTAGAGGATTCTGTGCTTCCAACTTTGTGGCAACAGTTTGGGCAAGGCTCTTTCCTGTTCCAGCAGGACAATGCCCCGTGCACAAAGCAAGGTTCATATAGAATGGATTGTTGAGATCGGTGTGGAAGAACTTGACTGGCCTGCACAGAGCCCTGACCTAAACCCCATCAAACATGTTTGGGACGACTTGGAACCCCGACTGCGAGTCAGGCCTAATCGCCCAACATCAGTACCCGACCTCACTAATGCTCTTGTGGCTGAATGGAAGCAAGTCCCCCTGCAGCAATGTTCCAACATCTAGTGGAAAGAATTCCCAGAAGAGTGGAGGCTGTT
>NW_022265694.1:300000-313316 GCF_002021735.2 Oncorhynchus kisutch | reverse complement strand
TCTCTCTTCTCCTCTCCTCTCCTCTCCTCTCCCCTCCTTCCCCTCCCCTCCCCTCCCCTCCTCTCTTCTCTTCTCTTCTCTTCTCATCTCCTCGCCTCTCCTCTCCTCTCCTCTCCTATACTCACCTCTCTCTCCTCTCCTTCCTTCCTCTAATCCCCACCCCCACCCCTCCCTTCTATCTCCTCCCCTTCATTACTCTCCTCCCCCCTTCTATTGCTATCTCCTCTCATCCCCTCTCATCTACTTCCTCTCACTACCCCTCCCTTCTCACTCCTCCCGCTACTCTCCTCCCCTTCTCCTCCCTCCCTTTCATATCCTCCCCTTCATCTACTTTAATTGGTATGTATCAAATCTGTGAAGACTTTTGACAATTTATTATTTTATCGATTGTGAGTTTTGTTATTATTTCATTGTTATAATTGATAAATTGTTATAATTGCTAAATTGTTATAATTGCTAAATTGTTATAATTGCTAAATTGTTATAATTGCTCAATTGTTATAATTACTCAATTGTTATAATTGCTCAATTGTTATATTTGATCAATTGTTAAAAATTGATAAAGTGTTAATAATTTATCAATTATTAACAATTGATCAAGTATAACAATTGATCAATTATAACAATTTAGCAATTATAACAATTTAGCAATTATTAACAATAATTGATCAATTGTTAATAATAAATGGTTGTTAATAATTGATAAATTGTTATAATTGATAAATTGTTATATTTGATAAATTGTTAATAATTGATAAATTGTTATAATTGCTAAATTGTTAATAATTGATAAATTGTTATAATTGATAAATGGTAAAAATTGATAAATTGTTATAAGTGATAAATTGTTAATAATTGATCAATTGTTATAATTGATCAATTGTTATATTTGATAAATTGTTAATAATTGATAAATTGTTACAATTGATAAATTGTTTAAAATTGATAAATTGTTATAATTGATAAATTGTTATAATTGATAAATTGTTATAATTGATAACTTGTTAATAATTGATAAAACTTCTAATCAGCAGGGGACTCTGCACGTGTTCCAGGTTTTAAATATCACTGAAATAACTGCTTGTTACATGGAACTAGGAAGTACTGAAATGAGTGATGTATGTTGTCATTTGGGTAAATAGTGGGGAGCTACTCTGTCCCAAAATGTTGAATTCTATGGGAACGACATCCATTCCTGGTGTGTTTCTGGGGAAAATATCCAGACAACTTGACTTGTACCACGGTTTGTTACATTACAGCCTTATTCTAAAAATGGATTCAATTGTATTTCTTCCTCATCAATCTACACACAATACCCAATATTGACAAAGTAAAACCAGGTTTTTATTTATTTTGGCAAATTTATGAAACATAAAATTAAAAAAATGCAATTCACAATTAGACAAGTATTCAGACCCTTTACACAGTACTTGTGAAGCACCTTTGGCAACGATTACAGCCTTGAGTCTTCTTGGGTATGACGCTACAAGATTGGCACACCTTTATTTGGGTAGTTTCTACCATTCTTCTCTGCAGATCCTCTCAAGCTCTGTCAGGTTGGATGGGGAGCGTTGCTGCACAGCTATTTTCAGGTCTCTCCAGAGATGTTTGATCGGGTTCAAGTCTGGGCTCCGGCTGGGCCACTCAAGGACATTCAGAGATTTGTCCCGAAGTCACTCTTTCGTTGTCTTGGCTGTGTACTTAGGGTTGTTGTCCTGTTCGAAGGTGAACCTTCACCCCAGTCGGAGGACCTGAGCGCTCTGGAGCAGGTTTTCATCAAGGATCTCTCTGTAATTTTCACCATTCGTCTTTCCCTAACAGACATCAACACACCTGTTGAATACAGTCCTCCTCCTAACAGACATCAACACACCTGTTAATATGGTCCTCCTCCTAACAGACATCAACACACCTGTTGAATACGGTCCTCCTACTAACAGACATCAACACACCTGTTAATATGGTCCTCCTCCTAACAGACATCAACACACCTGTTAATATGGTCCTCCTCCTAACAGACATCAACACACCTGTTGAATACGGTCCTCCTCCTAACAGACATCAACACACCTGTTGAATACGGTCCCTACTCCTAACAGACATCAACACACCTGTTAATATGGTCCTCCTCCTAACAGACATCAACACACCTGTTAATATGGTCCTCCTCCTAACAGACATCAACACACCTGTTGAATACGGTCCTCCTCCTAACAGACATCAACACACCTGTTGAATACGGTCCTCCTCCTAACAGACATCAACACACCTGTTGAATACGGTCCTCCTCCTAACAGACATCAACACACCTGTTAATATGGTCCTCCTCCTAACAGACATCAACACACCTGTTAATATGGTCCTCCTCCTAACAGACATCAACACACCTGTTAATACGGTCCTCCTCCTAACAGACATCAACACACCTGTTAATATGGTCCTCCTCCTAACAGACATCAACACACCTGTTAATATGGTCCTCCTCCTAACAGACATCAACACATCTGTTAATATGGTCCTCCTCCTAACAGACATCAACACACCTGTTGAATACGGTCCTCCTCCTAACAGACATCAACACACCTGTTAATATGGTCCTCCTCCTAACAGACATCAACACACCTGTTAATATCAGTAACAGTAACAGAGTAGCAGATCATTTTACGGGACAATAGATCCAGTTGAATGGTGATGCTTGACAGTTCAGTTGTCCTGTAATGGGACGGGTCATGATGATTGACAGGTTGGTTGTCCTGTAATGGGACGGGTCATGATGATTGACAGGTCAGTTGTCCTGTAATGGGACGGGTCATGTGATTGACAGTTCAGTTGTCCTGTAATGGGACGGGTCATTCTAGGTTTCCTTTTCATTTTACAGGACAATAGATTCAGTTGAATGGTGATGCTTGACAGTTCAGTTGTCCTGTAATGGGACGGGTCATGATGATTGCAGGTCAGTTGTCCTGTAATGGGACGGGTCATGTTGATTGACAGGTCAGTTGTCCTGTAATGGGACGGGTCATGATGATTGACAGGTCAGTTGTCCTGTAATGGGACGGGTCATGATGATTGACAGGTCAGTTGTCTGTAATGGGACGGGTCATGATGATTGACAGGTCAGTTGTCCTGTAATGGGACGGGTCATGATGATTGACAGGTCAGTTGTCCTGTAATGGGACGGGTCATGATGATTGACAGGTCAGTTGTCCTGTAATGGGACGGGTCATGATGATTGACAGGTCAGTTGTCCTGTAATGGGACGGGTCATGATGATTGACAGGTCAGTTGTCCTGTAATGGGACGGGTCATGATGATTGACAGGTCAGTTGTCCTGTAATGGGACGGGTCATGATGATTGACAGGTCAGTTGTCCTGTAATGGGACGGGTCATGATGATTGACAGGTCAGTTGTCCTGTAATGGGACGGGTCATGATGATTGACAGGTCAGTTTGTCCTGTAATGGGACGGGTCATGATGATTGACAGGTCAGTTGTCCTGTAATGGGACGGGTCATGATGATTGACAGGTCAGTTGTCCTGTAATGGGACGGGTCATGATGATTGACAGGTCAGTTGTCCTGTAATGGGGACGGGTCATGATGATTGACAGGTCAGTTGTCCTGTAATGGGACGGGTCATGATGGATTGACAGGTCAGTTGTCCTGTAATGGGACGGGTCAGTTGTACCTGTATGGACGGGTCATGATTGACAGGTCAGTTGTCCTGTAATGGGACGGGTCATGATGATTGACAGGTCAGTTGTCCTGTAATGGGAACGGGTCATGATGATTGACAGGTCAGTTGTCCTGTAATGGGACGGGTCATGATGATTGACAGGTCAGTTGTCCTGTAATGGGGACGGGTCATGATGATTGACAGGTCAGTTTGTCCTGTAATGGACGGGTCATGATGATGACCAGAGTCAGTTGGTCCTGTAATGGGACGGGTTCATGTGATTGACAGGTCAGTTGTCCTGTAATGGGATTGGGTTATGATGTATTGGAGGTCCAGTTGTCCTGTAATGGGACGGGTCATGATGATTGACAGGTCAGTTGTCCTGTAATGGGAGGGTCATGTATGATTGACAGGTCAGTTGTCCTGTAATTGGGAACGGGTCATGATGATTTGATCAGGGTCAGTGTCCTGCTAATGGGACTGGTAATTGATGATTGACAGGTCAGTTTCCTTGTAATGGACGTGGTCATGATGAGTGACAGGTCAGTGGTCCGTTAAGGGAATGGTCATGATTGATTGGCCAGGTTAGTTGTCAATGTAATGGAAGGGGTCATGATGATTGAAAGGTCAGTGCCTGTACTGGGGACGGGTCATGATGATGACAGGTCAGTGCCTGTAACTTGGACGGGGTAATGATTGATTGACAGGTCAGTTGGTCCTGTAACGGGACGGGTCATTCTAGGTTTCCTTTTCAAAAGTTTTATCGTGACGTGTTTTCAACAGTCGTAGATGAAAACAAGCTGCACATTACGTTCCTATTGGCCCTCTGACAATTCAGATGTTGGTTTCCAAGATGGCGTCAACGCCACGTCAAACATCTGGGGCCTCCCCTCTTTACTCTGTATCGTAGAGAAACCTCCAGGCCATAAGGCGCCGTACAGATGGCGTGATGCAATTGTGGAGTCTCCAGAGGACCAAACTGAGCTCCGTACCTCAACGCCGCGGCGCCGCCCCAGATTTTGTAACAACTCCGTATAGCTCCGCGTTGATGTGATTGGCTGAGGTGATTAACTTCCTTCACAACAGCTCAGCTGAGTGCAGGAAGTATGAATGCCCTGAATTCTATAGAGGCCCTATCATAGTAAATGCAGATGTGTGTGTGTGTGTGTGTGTTTGCTTTAGCCATGCCCGGAGTGCCAAGGTGAGCAGGGTTTGTTATTTTGGGATGTTTCTATTGGTTACCTGATCCCAGGCAAGGGCATTCAAGAACAGATAAAGTAATGAGCTCAAATAGTATTTGGACCCGGATCTGCAGGCTCTGCCGGAGAGGGAGGTTTATTTTGGAGGAGAAGTTATTGAACTTCCTCCAGTCATCCAGCTGGCCCATAACTTCCTCCAGTCATCCAGCTGGCCCATAACTTCCTCCAGTCATCCAGCTGGCCCATAACTTCCTCCAGTCATCCAGCTGGCCCATGACTTCCTCCAGTCATCCAGCTGGCCCATAACTTCCTCCAGTCATCCAGCTGGCCCATAACTTCCTCCAGTCATCCAGCTGGCCCATAACCTCCTCCAATCACCCAGCTGGCCCATAACTTCCTCCAGTCATCCAGCTGGCCCATAACTTCCTCCAGTCATCCAGCTGGCTCATAACTTCCTCCAGTCATCCAGCTGGCCCTTAAAGCATAACTTCCTCCAGTCATCCAGCTGGCCCATAACTTCCTCCAGTCATCCAGCTGGCCCTTAACTTCCTCCAGTTATCCAGCTGGCCCATAACTTCCTCCAGTCATCCAGCTGGCCCATAACTTCCTACAATCATCCAGCTGGCCCATACACTTCCTCCAGTCATCCAGCTGGCCCATAACTTCCTCCAGTCATCCAGCTGGCCCATAACTTCCTCCAGTCATCCAGCTGGCCCATAACTTCCTCCAGTCATCCAGCTGGCCCATAACTTCCTACAGTCATCCAGCTGGCCCTTAAAGCATAACTTCCTCCAGTCATCCAGCTGGCCCATAACTTCCTCCAGTCATCCAGCTGGCCCTTAAAGCATAACTTCCTCCAGTCATCCAGCTGGCCCATAACTTCCTCCAGTCATCCAGCTGGCCCTTAACTTCCTCCAGTTATCCAGCTGGCCCATAACTTCCTCCAGTCATCCAGCTGGCCCATAACTTCCTACAATCATCCAGCTGGCCCATAACTTCCTCCAGTCATCCAGCTGGCCCATAACTTCCTGCAGTCATCCAGCTGGCCCATAACTTCCTCCAGTCATCCAGCTGGCCCTTAAAGTTACAACTTTTAAGTCAAAACAAAATATGCAAATTAGATAAGGTCATTTTAATATGGGGATCCATTTTTCCATTTGTCCATTCAATGTGTTTTATTAGGTCAAGATCCAACTGACTTCTTCTTTAGTTAACTTTGTTATTTTCCAAAATGATATTTGAAACAAATATGCAGAGATGTAAAACTATTAGTTTTTTTCTGTCTTGGTGGTTTGTCACAAAACCTACTCCAATTTCTTTGTGAGTGTCTCCTGCCCTCTGGTGTCGAGGAAGTGAATAACATTTTTAGTCCTCAGTCATTAACTCGTCTCAGAAACCCCAGACCTAGGAAAAGGAAAGGTGTAAATACCTAGTCAGTTGTACAACTGAAATGTATCTTCTGCATTTAACCCAACCCCTCTGAATCAGAGAGGTGTGTCTTCTGCATTTAACCCAACCCCTCTGAATCAGAGAGGTGCGGGGTGGGGGGGGGGGGGGGGGGGGGGGGGGGGGGGCTGCCTTAATCGACATCCACGTCTGTCAGAACATTGTTAATTTGGGAGGTCTATGGAGAGTTTTTGACCTTGTCAGCTCGGGGATTCGATCCAGGAACCTTTCGGTTACTGTCCCAACGGGCAACAGGGAGATACGTCGTTCCTTGGTATGTATCATCATGCCCAGTAAGGACAATAGTCTGTCTGTAATGTCTCCGCCCTGTAAGGTCAATAGTCTGTCTGTAATGTCTCCGCCCAGTAAGGACAATAGTCTGTCTGTAATGTCTCCGCCCAGTAAGGTCAATAGTCTGTAATGTCTCCGCCCAGTAAGGACAATAGTCTGTAATGTCTCCGCCCAGTAAGGACAATAGTCTGTAATGTCTCCGCCCAGTAAGGTCAATAGTCTGTCTGTAATGTCTCCGCCCAGTAAGGTCAATAGTCTGTAATGTCTCCGCCCAGTAAGGACAATAGTCTGTAATGTCTCCGCCCAGTAAGGTCAATAGTCTGTCTGTAATGTCTCCGCCCAGTAAGGTCAATAGTCTGTAATGTCTCCGCCCAGTAAGGTCAATAGTCTGTCTGTAATGTCTCCGCCCAGTAAGGACAATAGTCTGTAATGTCTCCGCCCAGTAAGGTCAATAGTCTGTCTGTAATGTCTCCGCCCAGTAAGGTCAATAGTCTGTCTGTAATGTCTCCGCCCAGTAAGGTCAATAGTCTGTCTGTAATGTCTCCGCCCAGTAAGGTCAATAGTCTGTAATGTCTCCGCCCAGTAAGGACAATAGTCTGTAATGTCTCCGCCCAGTAAGGACAATAGTCTGTAATGTCTCCGCCCAGTAAGGACAATAGTCTGTAATGTCTCCACCCAGTAAGGTCAATAGTCTGTCTGTAATGTCTCCGCCCAGTAAGGTCAATAGTCTGTAATGTCTCCGCCCAGTAAGGTCAATAGTCTGTAATGTCTCCGCCCAGTAAGGTCAATAGTCTGTAATGTCTCCGCCCAGTAAGGTCAATAGTCTGTCTATAATGTCTCCGCCCCAGTAAGGTCAATAGTCTGTCATGTCTCCGCCCAGTAAGGTCAATAGTCTGTCTGTAATGTCTCCGCCCAGTAAGGACAATAGTCTGTAATGTCTCCGCCCAGTAAGGTCAATAGTCTGTCTGTAATGTCTCCGCCCAGTAAGGTCAATAGTCTGTCTGTAATGTCTCCGCCCAGTAAGGTCAATAGTCTGTCTGTAATGTCTCCGCCCAGTAAGGTCGATAGTCTGTAATGTCTCCGCCCAGTAAGGACAATAGTCTGTAATGTCTCCGCCCAGTAAGGACAATAGTCTGTAATGTCTCCGCCCAGTAAGGACAATAGTCTGTAATGTCTCCGCCCAGTAAGGACAATAGTCTGTAATGTCTCCGCCCAGTAAGGACAATAGTCTGTAATGTCTCCGCCCAGTAAGGTCAATAGTCTGTCTGTAATGTCTCCGCCCAGTAAGGACAATAGTCTGTAATGTCTCCGCCCAGTAAGGTCAATAGTCTGTCTGTAATGTCTCCGCCCAGTAAGGACAATAGTCTGTAATGTCTCCGCCCAGTAAGGACAATAGTCTGTAATGTCTCTGCCCAGTAAGGACAATAGTCTGTAATGTCTCCGCCCAGTAAGGACAATAGTCTGTAATGTCTCCGCCCAGTAAGGACAATAGTCTGTAATGTCTCCGCCCAGTAAGGACAATAGTCTGTAATGTCTCCGCCCAGTAAGGTCAATAGTCTGTCTGTAATGTCTCCGCCCAGTAAGGACAATAGTCTGTAATGTCTCCGCCCAGTAAGGACAATAGTCTGTAATGTCTCCGCCCAGTAAGGACAATAGTCTGTAATGTCTCCGCCCAGTAAGGACAATAGTCTGTAATGTCTCCGCCCAGTAAGGTCAATAGTCTGTAATGTCTCCGCCCAGTAAGCTTCCAACCATTAGAAACATTTGATTTGAACCGTTTGTGGTGTAATCCCAATGCTGTGTATATATATAGTATAGGTAATAATATATATAGTAATATAGTAATCCCAATGCTGTGTAGTGTTTCCTAATGCTGAAAGAGGAAGACAGTATCCTACCATGTTGACACGTGCAACAAAATGTCTGTCTGTCTGTCTGTCTGTCTGTAATGTCTGTCTGTCGGTCTGTAATGTCTGTCTGTCTGTCTGTCTGTAATGTCTGTCTGTCTGTCTGTCTGTCTGTAATGTCTGTCTGTCTGTCTGTCTGTCTGTAATGTCTGTCTGTCTGTCTGTCTGTCTGTCGGTCTGTAATGTCTGTCTGTCTGTCTGTCTGTCTGTAATGTCTGTCTGTCGGTCTGTAATGTCTGTCTGTCTGTCTGTAATGTCTGTCTGTCTGTCTGTAATGTATGTCTGTCTGTCTGTCTGTAATGTATGTCTGTCTGTCTGTCTGTAATGTCTGTCTGTAATGTCTCTGTCTGTAATGTCTGTCTGTCTGTCTCCGTCTGTCTGTCTGTCTCCGTCTGTCTGTCTGTCTGTAATGTCTGTCTGTCTGTCTGTAATGTCTGTCTGTCTGTCTGTCTGTAATGTCTGTCTGTAATGTCTCTGTCTGTCTGTAATGTCTGTCTGTCTGTAATGTCTGTCTGTCTGTCTGTCTGTAATGTCTGTCTGTCTGTCTGTCTCTGTCTGTCTGTCTGTAATGTCTGTCTGTTTGTCTGTAATGTCTGTCTGTCTGTAATGTCTGTCTGTCTGTCTGTAATGTCTGTCTGTCTGTAATGTCTGTCTGTCTGTCTGTCTGTAATGTCTCTGTCTGTCTGTAATGTCTGTCTGTCTGTAATGTCCGTCTGTAATGTCTCTGTCTGTCTGTAATGTCTGTCTGTCTGTCTGTAATGTCTGTCTGTCTGTCTGTCTGTCTGTAATGTCTGTCTGTCTGTCTGTATGTAATGTCTGTCTGTCTGTCTGTAATGTCTGTCTGTCTGTCTGTAATGTCTGTCTGTCTGTCATGTCTGTCTGTCTGTCTGTCTGTCTGTCTGTCTGTCTGTCTGTCTGTCTGTCTGTCTGTCTGTCTGTCTGTCGTCTGTCTGTCTCCGTCTGTCTGTCTGTCTGTAATGTCTGTCTGTCTGTAATGTCTGTCTGTCTGTCTGTAATGTCTGTCTGTCTGTCTGTAATGTCTGTCTGTCTGTAATGTCTGTCTGTCTGTCTGTAATGTCTCTGTCTGTCTGTAATGTCTGTCTGTCTGTCTGTAATGTCTGTCTGTCTGTAATGTTTGTCTGTCTGTAATGTCCGTCTGTAATGTCTCTGTCTGTCTGTAATGTCTGTCTGTAATGTCTCTGTCTGTCTGTAATGTCTGTCTTGTGTCTGCCTTTTTGCCTGATTGTCTTCCTTTTTGTCTGTCTGTCTGTTCTGTCTGCCTGACTGTCTGCCTTTTTGTCTGTTTTTTCTGTCTGCCTGACTGTCTGCCTTTTTGTCTGTTTTTTATGTCTGCCTTACTGTCTGTGTTTTGTCTGTCTTTTAATAACTGTTTAATCCAATACGTTAATTGTTCTGCTGACATAAAAAGCCTGATTCAAATCACAAAAAGTTTTAATCCAAAATGTATTTAATGTGTGTCTCTCAATGGACATGATAGACTTGACCAAAGAGAGAGAAAGTCATTACTGAAGGCTGATGAGTTGTAATTACCTAAGACCTCTTATTGTCCCAGCACAATACTGCCATCTGGTGTGTGTGTGTGTGTGTCTCTCATTCCAGCGTCTCATCTTCTACCTCTTTTTATTGGTCAGCCCTGATAATTGTTACACAATTATAACCAATCAGAATGCCCTCCCATTGGACTGGAGACCAGAGTACTAACCAATCAGGTCAGGTTGGATGGAAAGCGTCACTGCACACCTATCTCCAGAGATGTTCGATGGGTTCAAGTCCAGGCTCTGGCTGGGCCACTCGAGGACACACAGATATATGGATCTGTGCCATTGACTTTGAACTGGACTGTGTTTACAGCATGAGCGGTCGTGAGTGGATGAACTGGACTGTGTTTACAGCATGAGCGGTCGTGAGTGGATGCACTTGTTTTGAGGTTAAAGCGAGAGCTGCATTTATCCATGTGTGCACATTTTGATCCTTTGCCCATTAGTGAGATATTAGCCCAGTTGTAGATCATTTGTAGTCAGCAATTGGGGAGGGATTGCTTCCTACAAGAGCACAAAACGTGTACATTTCTAGACATCTTTGAAAAGTGAGTCAGATAAAGATCTTTATTTTGTCTTAAAGGGGCAGTGTTGTATTTAGTGACAGGCTTGAATAAACTAAAAAGCCAATAGGCAGAGGGTAGCATCATTTTTCTTGATTCTCTAATAATGGTAAGGGAAGAATAATGGATTTTATTTTGTGAAGTGGTTTCTTGCATCAAACAACACAACAACATTTTCAGTCACCTCCATGTCTAAAGGACAAATGGATAAACAGGTTAAAGGTCAAATACTGCATGTTTTCTTTTTCTTCAATAGTCTGATGGAATGTAGATCTGCATTGAACACCACACATTGGCTGCTACTGTAGGCTGAATGATAGAACAGCTATTTCCATGTTAACATATTATGGGATGCATTTTCTCCATTGTTTTTGAAGGTAGACCTACATTATGATATCCACAGTAGCCTACTTGGGCCACTGTTAAAACTAACTGAAAGCAGGTACAGCCTCAGTGTTCACAGTAAAACTGTAACTGAAAGCAGGTACAGCCTCAGTGTTCACAGTAAAACTGTAACTTAGTGGGTACAGCCTCAGTGTTCACAGTAAAACTGTAACTGAAAGCAGGTACAGCCTCAGTGTTCACAGTAAAACTGTAACTTAGTGGGTACAGCCTCAGTGTTCACAGTAAAACTGTAACTTAGTGGGTACAGCCTCAGTGTTCACAGTAAAACTGTAACTGAAAGCAGGTACAGCCTCAATGTTCACAGTAAAACTGTAACTTAAGTGGGTACAGCCTCTGTGTTCACAGTAAAACTGGAACTTAAGTGGGTACAGCCTCAGTGTTCACAGTGAACACACGCTGGAAGTTGCACAGAATTTTCACAAAGTTACATTTTGCGCTCAGCAGACCTGAAATTTGCACAGTGCTCCAAAAATGTAGATGGAACATTGACTGGGATATATGAGTACTTAATGGTTTCCCCCATTAAAACAGGTGTTTATATGAGTACTGAATGGCTTCCCCATTAAAACAGGTGTTTATATGAGTACTGAATGGCTTCCCCATTAAAACAGTTGTTTATATGAGTACTGAATGGCTTCCCCATTAAACCAGGTGTTTATATGAGTACTGAATGGTTTCCCCATTAAAACAAGTCCTGCCATGAGTACTGAATGGCTTCCCCATTAAAACAAGTCTTTATATGAGTACTGAATGGCTTCCCCATTAAAACAAGTCTTTATATGAGTACTGAATGGCTTCCCCATTAAAACAAGTCTTTATATGAGTACTGAATGGCTTCCCCATTAAACCAGGTGTTTATATGAGTACTGAATGGTTTCCCCATTAAAACAAGTCCTGCCATGAGTACTGAATGGCTTCCCCATTAAAACAGGTGTTTATATGAGTTCTGAATGGTTTCCCCATTAAACCAGGTGTTTATATGAGTACTGAATGGCTTCCCCATTAAACCAGGTGTTTATATGAGTACTGAATGGTTTCCCCATTAAAACAGGTGTTTATATGAGTACTGAATGGCTTCCCCATTAAAACAGTTGTTTATATGAGTACTGAATGGCTTCCCCATTAAAACAGGTGTTTATATGAGTACTGAATGGCTTCCCCATTAAAACAGGTGTTTATATGAGTACTGAATGGCTTCCCCATTAAAACAGGTGTTTATATGAGTACTGAATGGCTTCCCCATTAAAACAGGTGTTTATATGAGTACTGAATGGTTTCCCCATTAAAACAAGTCCTGCCATGAGTACTGAATGGCTTCCCCATTAAACCAGGTGTTTATATGAGTACTGAATGGCTTCCCCATTAAACCAGGTGTTTATATGAGTTCTGAATGGTTTCCCCATTAAACCAGGTGTTTATATGAGTACTGAATGGCTTCCCCATTAAAACAGTTGTTTATATGAGTACTGAATGGCTTCCCCATTAAAACAGTTGTTTATATGAGTACTGAATGGCTTCCCCATTAAAACAGGTGTTTATATGAGTACTGAATGGCTTCCCCATTAAAACAGGTGTTTATATGAGTACTGAATGGCTTCGCCATTAAAACAGTTGTTTATATGAGTACTGAATGGCTTCCCCATTAAAACAAGTATTGTCATGAGTTCTGATTGGTTCCCCATTAAAACAAGTCTTTATTTGAGTTCTGAATGGTTGTCCCATCTGAAGGAGTCGTTGCGGAGCACCTTGGCCAGTTTCTTGTTGAACGGAGTGTAGAAGTCCTCAGTATCTCCTTGGTTACGGGGAGCATGGGTCCTAGGTTCTTATCCGCTGGCCGCCGTGTGTTGGAGGCGGGACTTTTAGTGATCTCTGCTTCCTTCTGCTCCGTCAACAGACCTTTAGTACACACATAGATATACTGTAAGCCACATACCAATCCGTCAGTCAATCAGTCAGTCAGTCAGTCAGTCAGGCAGTCAATCAGTCAGTCAATCAATCAGTCAGTCAATCAGTCAGTCAATCAGTCAGGCAGTCAATCAGTCAGTCAGTCAGTCAATCAGTCAGTCAGTCAATCAGTCCATCAGTCAATCAGTCAGTCAAACAACCATTCTGCCAGTCAATCAACCAATCTGCCAGTCAACCAATCAGTCAGTCAATCAACCAATCAGTCAATCAGTCAGTCAATCAGTCAGTCAATCAATCAGTCAGTCAGTCAACCAATCAGTCAGTCAGTCAGTCAATCAACCATTCTGCCAGTCAACCAATCAGTCA
>NW_022265694.1:287500-292500 GCF_002021735.2 Oncorhynchus kisutch | reverse complement strand
GGAGGAGAGTGGAGGAGAGAATGGAGGAAAGAGTGGGGGAGAATTCTCTCTTTCCTTCTGTCTGTCTCTCACACACTGACCCCCCCCCCCCCCCCCCCCCCATTCACCTGGACAGTTAGACTGTTATGGTCAGTTAAAACATAGAAAGCAAATGGATGTGGAGAAGGTGAAGGCTACTCACTGGCATGGCGTTGTTGAGCGTAGTGTTGTACACACAGGAGCGCATGGTGTACTCTGTCAGGCACCCTTCAAACAGCTGGAGAGACTCGGACACCTTGTCCTGGAAGTCCTCCGCAGACTTATTAGTGATCCCAAAGTAGAGATAGTCGGAGTACAACCTGAGACAACAAACAACAACATCAACAACACCATCAACACCTTGTCCTGGAAGTCCTCCGCAGACTCATTAGTGATCCCAAAGTAGAGATAGTCAGAGTACAACCTGAGACAACAAACAACAACAACAACAACACCATCAACACCTTGTCCTGGAAGTCCTCCGCAGACTTATTAGTGATCCCAAAGTAGAGATAGTCAGAGTACAACCTGAGACAACAAACAACAACATCAACACCATCAACATCACCAACATCACCAACAACAACACCACCACCATCACCATCACCATCACCATCACCATCAACATCACCACCACCATCAACATCAACACCACCATCAACATCACCATCAACATCAACATCATCATCAACACCAACATCACCATTAACATCAACACCACCACCATCAACACCACCATCACCATCACCATCACCATCAACATCACCATCACCACCACCATCAACATCAACATCACCACCACCATCACCATCACCATCAACACCAAAATCACAATCACCATCAACACCACTACCATCAACTTCACCATCAGCATCAACTTCACCATCAACACCTCCATCAACTAAAACAACACCTCCATCAACACCACCATCAACATCACCACCATCAACACCACCATCAACATCCCCAACAACTACAACAACACCTCCATCAACACCTCCATCAACACCTCCATCAACATCACCAACAACTACAACAACACCTCCACCACCATCACCATCAACACCACCATCACCATCACCATCAACATCAACAACACTACCATCAACATCACCAACAACTACAACAACACCTCCATCAACACCACCATCAACATCACCAACAACTACAACAACACCTCCATCAACACCTCCATCAACATCAACACCACCATCAACATCAACACCACCATCAACATCAACAACACCACCATCAACACCACCATCAACTACAACAACAATACCATCAACACCACCATCAACTACAACAACACCACCATCAACAACACCACCATCAACATCAACATCAACTACAACACCAACAACTACAACAACACCGCCATCAACATCAACAACCTCAGACGTCAACATCAACAACACTACCATCAACACCACCATCAACTACAACAACACCACCATCAACATCAACAACCTCACCATCAACAACACCACCATCAACACCAACAACCTCACCATCAACATCATCAACACCACCATCAACTACAACAACACCACCATCAACATCAACACCACCATCAACTACAACAACACAACCATCAACAACACCACCATCAACTACACAACCATAAACTTCAACAACACCACCATCAACATCAACAACCTCAGACGTCAACATCAACGACACCACCATCAACACCACCATCAACATCATCAACACCACCATCAACTACAACAACACCACCATCAACTTCAACAACACCACCATCAACTACAAGAACACCACCATCAACAACACCACCATCAACAACACCACCATCAACTACAACAACACCACCATCAACAACACCACCATCAACAACAACACCACCATCAACAACACCACCATCAACTAAAACAACTCCACCATCAACAACACCACCATCAACATCATCAACACTACCCTCAACTACAACAACACCACCACCATCAACACCATCAACAACAACAACAACACCACCATCACCATCAACATCACCATCACCATCACCATCACCACCACCACCATCAACATCAACACCACCATCACCACCACCATCACCATCACCATCAACACCAACATCACAATCACCATCAACACCACCACCATCAACATCAACTTTGCCATCAACACCTCCATCAACTACAACAACACCTCCATCAACACCACCATCAACATCACCACCATCAACACCACCATCAACATCCCCAACAACTACAACAACACCTCCATCAACACCTCCATCAACATCACCAACAACTACAACAACACCTCCACCACCACCACCATCACCATCAACACCACCATCACCATCACCATCAACATCACCATCAACATCAACAACACTACCATCAACATCACCAACAACTACAACAACACCTCCATCAACACCACCATCAACATCACCAACAACTACAACAACCTCTCCATCAACACCTCCATCAACATCAACACCACCATCAACATCAACATCACCATCAACATCAACAACACCACCATCAACACCACCATCAACTACAACAACACCACCATCAACACCACCATCAACTACAACAACACCACCATCAACAACACCACCATCAACATCAACATCAACTACAACACCAACACCATCAACTACAACAACACCACCATCAACATCAACAACCTCAGACGTCAACATCAACAACACTACCATCAACACCACCATCAACTACAACAACACTACCATCAACATCAACAACCTCACCATCAACAACACCACCATCAACACCAACAACCTCACCATCAACGTCATCAACACCACCATCAACTACAACAACACCACCATCAACATCATCAACACCACCATCAACTACAACAACACCACCATCAACATCAACACCACCATCAACTACAACAACACAACCATCAACAACACCACCATCAACTACACAACCATAAACTTCAACAACATCACCATCAACATCAACAACCTCAGACGTCAACATCAACGACACCACCATCAACACCACCATCAACTACAACAACACCACCATCAACATCAACAACCTCACCATCAACATCATCAACACCACCATCAACTACAACACCACCATCAACTTCAACAACACCACCATCAACTACAACAACACCACCATCAACAACACCACCATCAACAACACCACCATCAACTACAACAACACCACCATCAACAACACCACCATCAACAACACAACCATCAACAACACCACCATCAACTAAAACAACACCACCATCAACAACACATTACCATCAACATCATCAACACCACCCTCAACTACAACAACACCATCACCATCAACACCATCAACAACACCACCATCTACAACTACAACACCACCATCAACAACAGCAACAGCACCATCAACAACTACAACAACACCATCAACAACACCACCATCTACAACAACAACAACACCACCATTAACAACAGCAACAGCACCATCAACAACTACAACAACACCATCAACAACACCACCATCTACAACAACTACAACACCACCATCAACAACAGCAACAGCACCATCAACAACTACAACAACACCATCAACAACAACAACACCACCATCAACAACACCAACACCATCAACAACAACACCACCATCAACAACACCACCACCATCAACAACAACTACAACACCAGCACCATCAACAACAACTACAACACCACCATCAACAACTACAACATCACCATCAACAACAACTACAACACCAGCACCATCAACAACTACAACACCAGCACCATCAACAACTACAACACCACCATCAACAACAACAACACCACCATCAACAACACCAACACCATCAACAACAACACCACCATCAACAACAACTACAACACCAGCACCATCAACAACAACTACAACACCACCATCAACTTCAACAACACCACCATCAACTAAAACAACACCACCATCAACAACACCACCATCAACAACACCACCATCAACTACAACAACACCACCATCAACAACACCACCATCAACAACACCACCATCAACAACACAACCATCAACAACACCACCATCAACTAAAACAACACCACCATCAACAACACATTACCATCAACATCATCAACACCACCCTCAACTACAACAACACCACCACCATCAACACCATCAACAACACCACCATCTACAACTACAACACCACCATCAACAACAGCAACAGCACCATCAACAACTACAACAACACCATCAACAACACCACCATCTACAACAACAACAACACCACCATTAACAACAGCAACAGCACCATCAACAACTACAACAACACCATCAACAACACCACCATCTACAACAACTACAACACCACCATCAACAACAGCAACAGCACCATCAACAACTACAACAACACCATCAACAACAACAACACCACCATCAACAACACCAACACCATCAACAACAACACCACCATCAACAACACCACCACCATCAACAACAACTACAACACCAGCACCATCAACAACAACTACAACACCACCATCAACAACTACAACACCACCATCAACAACAACTACAACACCAGCACCATCAACAACTACAACACCAGCACCATCAACAACTACAACACCACCATCAACAACAACTACAACACCACCATAAACAACAACACCACCACCATCAACAACTACAACACCAGCACCATCAACTACTACAACACCAGCACCATCAACAACTACAACACCACCATCAACAACTACAACACCACCATCAACAACAACTACAACACCACCATCAACAACAACACCACCACCATCAACAACTACAACACCAGCACCATCAACAACTACAACACCACCATCAACAACACCACCAACACCACCATCAACAACACCACCACCATCAACAACTACAACAACCAAGGCTGAGATTCAATCTGATCGCTAGTTGTTGACAAAGGTCATATTTAAAGGGCCATATTTAAAGGGCCATATTTAAAGGGCCATATTTAAAGGGACATATTTA
>NW_022265694.1:222500-282500 GCF_002021735.2 Oncorhynchus kisutch | reverse complement strand
TAGCTGTTAGCTGGTAGCTGTTAGCTGGTAGCTGTTAGCTGTTAGCTGGTAGCTGTTAGCTGGTAGCTGTTAGCTGGTAGCTGTTAGCTTGTAGCTGTTAGCTGTTAGCTGTTAGCTGGTAGCTGGTAGCTGTTAGCTGGTAGCTGTTAGCTCGTAGCTGTTAGCTGGTAGCTGGTAGCTGGTAGCTGTTAGCTGTTAGCTGTTAGCTGGTAGCTGGGAGCTGGTAGCTGGTAGCTGGAAACTGGTAGCTGTTAGCTTGTTGCTGGTAGCTGTTAGCTGTTAGCTGTTAGCTGTTAGCTGTTAGCTGGTAGCTGGTAGCTGGTAGCTGTTAGCTGGTAGCTGTTAGCTCGTAGCTGTTAGCTGGTAGCTGGTAACTGGTAGCTGTTAGCTCGTAGCTGTTAGCTGGTAGCTGGTAACTGGTAGCTGGTAGCTGGTAGCTGGTAGCTGGTAGCTGTTACCTGTTAGCTGGTAGCTGGGAGCTGGTAGCTGGAAGCTGGTAGCTGGGGCTCAATACAACAACTCAGTGTGAGGCAAGACTACTTTTGCTATATTAAAGTCATAAATCAGAAGATGGACTGGTGGAGGAAGAGAGGGAGGGAGGGAGGGAGGGAGGGAGGGAGGGAGGGAGGGAGGGAGGGAGGGAGGGAGGGAGGGAGGGAGGGAGGGAGGGAGGGAGGGAGGGAGGGAGGGAGTCAGAGAGAATCAGAGAGGTGTGGGGGGGGGCTGCCTTAATCGACTTCCGAAGGTGTTTCCTATGATGATGTTGTGTTGATATTAAAGGAGTTTTACCTATGATGATGTTGTGTTGCTCTGGGGCTCCTGAGTGGGCGTTTCCCATCAGGTTGTCTTGGATCTGATAGGCTGCCAGGTCAAACAGATCCAAATAGTCTTCCACTGGGTAACGGTCATGGAACCCCTCACTCAGACGGATTATACCTGGAGGGAGGGAGGAGAGAGGAGGGAGGAGAGAGGAGGGAGAGAGCGAGGGAGGAGAGAGTGAGGGAGGGAGAGGGGGAGGGAGGGAGGGAGGGAGGGAGGAGAGAGGGAGGGAGGGAGGGATGGAGGGGGGGAGGAGAGAGGAGGGAGGGAGGGAGGGAGGGAGGGAGGGAGGGGGAGGGGGAGAGGGAGAGGGAGGGAGGGAGGGAGGGAGGGAGGGAGGGAGGGAGGGAGGGAGGGAGGGAGGGAGGGAGGGAGGGAGGGAGGGAGGGAGGGAGGGAGGGAGGAGGGGAGGGAGGGAGGGGAGAGGGAGGGTGGGATGGAGGGTGGAAGGGATGGATGGAGCGGGAGGGAGGGAGGAGGAGGGATGGAGGAGAGAGGGAGGGAGGGAGGAGAGAGGGAGGGTCACGTAAACCCACAGGGTCAGCTTGATCTATACAGGTACATGTTGTGCTTCATGTAAACCCACAGGGTCAGCTTGATCTATACAGGTACATGTTGTGCTTCATGTAAACCCACAGGGTCAGCTTGATCTATACAGGTACATGTTGTGCTTCATGTAAACCCACAGGGTCAGCTTGATCTATACAGGTACATGTTGTGCTTCATGTAAACCCACAGGGTCAGCTTGATCTATACAGGTACATGAGTCTGTTTCTCGTCACAGTGAAACAGAAATACCAGACTGTAGCCTGAGAGCCGCAGGGCCAGGTGACATACTGTTTCACTGTTATCAACAGACTGATATGATTATACACCTAGGCTGTGTTCCAAATGGAATCATTTTCACCTAGGTAGTGCACTCCTTGTCCCCTAGGTAGTGCACTCCTTGTCCCCTAGGTAGTGCACTCCTTTTCCCCTAGGTAGTGCACTGCTTGTCCCCTAGGTAGTGCACTCCTTGTCCCTTAGGTAGTGCACTCCTTTTCCCTTAGGTAGTGCACTCCTTTCCCCTAGGTAGTGCACTACTTTTGACAAGTGCCTATTGAGAATAGGGTTCCATTTGGGAGATATACATACAGTATAACACTACAGTTAGTTTCCCCCAGGATTAGAGGCTGAGCTCAGAATTAGAGGCTTTCATACAGTATAACACTACAGTTAGTTTCCCCCCAGGATTAGAGGCTGAGCTCAGAAATTAGAGGCTTTCATACAGTATAACACTACAGTTAGTTTCCACAGGATTAGAGGCTGAGCTCAGATTAGAGGCTTTCATACAGTTATAACACTACAGTTAGTTTTCCCCAGGATTAAGAGGCTTTCATACAGTATAACACTACAGTTAGTTTTTCCCCAGGATTAGATGCTGAGCTCAGAATAAGAGACTTTGTGGTTCGGACAGTATAAACCACTAACCCGGTTACACAATAAACACCTTGGATTGTAAATCCTCACAACCACTGTAGGATTTCTCATCTTCAGTGTGTCCCTGAATAACAATGAGGGTATCCTGATGCTCGGTTGCCAGTACACGGTCTTGTTAGCAGGGTGACGGTATTGTCATGAGACTGGAGGCAGAACTGAGCCATATCCACTAGATGGGCCAGATGCAAACAGTAAAATGTCATTATTGTATAGAGAGAGAGAGGGGAGAAGGAGAAGGGAGAGGGAGAGAGAGAGAGAGGAGAGGGAAGAGAGAGGGAAAGAGAGAGAGAGGGAGGAGAGAGAGAGAGAGAGAGAGAAGAGAGAGAGAGAGAGAGAGGGAGGGAGAGAGAGGAGAGAGAGAGAGAGAGAGAGAGAGAGAGAGGGAGAGGGAGAGAGAGAGAGAGAGAGAGAGAGAGAGAGAGAGAGAGGAGAGAGAAGAGAGAGAGAGAGGAGAGAGAGAGAGAGAGAGAGAGAGAGAAGGGAGAGGGAGAGGGAGAGAGAGAGAGAGAGAGAGAGAGGGAGAGGGAGAGGGAGAGGGAGAGAGAGAGAGAGAGGGAGAGGGAGAAAAAGAGAGAGAATGAGAGAGGGAGAGGGGGGGGGGGGGGGGTGAGTATCACTAAATTCCTCTCGCCAAAAGCCGCAAATCTAATTTCCTGTTTTGAAGAGGTTTTCAAGTTCAGTTTCTTCTCATTGAGGTCAACTGGGATTTCACCATGACTCCCTGTTCTGTTTTCACACACCTACAACTTCCCATACAGTCCCATCTATGGCGGCTGCTAGCCTTTTCCCATTACAGAGGCACATGGCGAGAACAGCACATGACAGAGTATTACACAGAGTGATAAACTCAAACACAATCCTCAACGTCCCCAGATGGGGACAACAGGTTATTAAATCTGTGTGTGTTCATAACTTCCACCTCTATATATATATATACACACACACACCACACACACACACACACGCTGTTGGATTTGTACTGTAGCATTTGACAGGATATCTAATGATGCAATACCATCACAACAGGAAACCGCTGGTTAATTTATACTCCACACACACCCGCACGGCACATACACACCCATACACACCCCCCCAGCAGATACTCTTATCCAGAGCAACACACACACACCTGCACAGCAATACTGCAATAGAGCTTCAAGGACTAATGGCAGTTTTTAGTGGCTTTGGCCACATCCCCAAAGTAAGGTCAGGGTCGGCTCTAGCCGTTTGGGGGCCCTAAGCAAATTTTGTTTGGGGGGGCCCCCCCACCTCACAGCAAAACATTTTAATGGCCCCCCTCTTTAAAACATTTAAAATGTTTAAAACATAAAATTTCCGGCAATTCTACAAAAATAAATATTTCTTTTGTTATATGATATTTGAGTTAGAAATCAATGGGGGGGCCCCCTGGAGGTCAGGGCCCCCTGGAGGTTAGGGCCCCCCTGGAGGTCAGGGCCCCCTGGAGGTTAGGGTCCCCTGGAGGTTAGGGCCCCCTGGAGGTCAGGGCCCCTGGAGGTCAGGGCCCCCTGGAGGTTAGGGCCCCTGCAGGTCAGGGCCCCTGGAGGTCAGGGACCCCTGGAGACCAGGGCCCCTGGAGGTCAGGGCCCCCTGGAGGTTAGGGCCCCCCGGTCAGTATTCGTGTAACAGCTGTTGGAAGGAGAGGACCAAGGTGCAGATTCAGACTTTGTTTTGAACAAAGTATCAAAGAGAACGAAGGAAAAGCCAAAACAGTCCTGACAGGTGCAGAAAGACAAACAAAAACCCTGTGGGAAAAAGCTACCTAAGTATGGTTCCCAGTCAGAGACAACGATAGATAGCTGTCCCTGATTGAGAACCATATCTGGGCAAAAACAAAGAAATACAAAAACATAGAAACACAAAACATAGAATGCCCACCCTAGTCACACCCTGGCCTAACCAAAATAGAGAATAAAAACCTCTCTATGGCCAGGGCGTGACAATTCGGCCATGATTACTAACATGTTTAGGTGTAAAAATTGTAAATTGTTTTCCTCATTAATCTACACACAATATCCCACAGTGACTAAGCAAAAACTGTTTTTAAGAATGTTTGCAAATTTATGAAGAAATAAATAATAGAAATACCTTATTTACATAAGGAGACTAGTCAGGATCGAGGGAAGATAAACGGAGCGAAGTACAGAGAGATCTTTGATGAAAACCTGCTCCAGAGCACTCAGGACCTCAGACTGGGGCGAAGGTTCACCTTACAACAGGACAACGACCCCTAAGCACACAGCCAAGACAATTGCAGGAGTGGCTTTGGGACAGTCTCTGAATGTCCTTGAGTGGCCCAGTCAGAGCCTGAACTTGAACCTGATTGAACATCTCTGGGAGAGACCTGAAAATAGCTGTGTGCAGCGACGCTCCCCATCCAACCTGACAGAGCTTGAGAGGATCTGCAGAGAAGAATGGTAGAAAACTCCCCAAATACAGGTGTGGCCAAGCTTTCTAGAGTCATACCAAGAAGACTGGAGGCTGTAATCGCTGCCAAAGGTGCTTCAACAAGTACTGAGTAAAGGTCTGAATACTTATGCAAATGTGATATTTAACTTTATTGTTTTTAATAACTTTGCAAAAATGTCTAAAAACCTGTTTTTGCTTTGTTAATATGGGGTATTGTGATGTCATTATGGTGTATTGTGATGTCAATATGGGGTATTGTGATGTCATTATGGTGTATTGTGATGTCATTATGGGGTATTGTGATGTCATGATGGGGTATTGTGATGTCATTATGGTGTATTGTGATGTCATTATGGGTATTGTGATGTCATTATGGTGTATTGCGATGTCATTATGGTGTATTGTGATGTCATTATGGGGTATTGTGATGTCATTATGGGGTATTGTGATGTCATTATGGTGTATTGTGATGTCATTATGGGGTATTGTGATGTCATTATGGTGTATTGCGATGTCATTATGGTGTATTGTGATGTCATTATGGGGTATTGTGATGTCATTATGGGGTATTGTGATGTCATTATGGTGTATTGTGATGTCATTATGGGGTATTGTGATGTCATTATGGGGTATTGTGATGTCATTATGGGTATTGCGATGTCATTATGGGGTATTGTGATGTCAATATGGGGTATTGTGTGTAGATTGAAAAAACTATTTAATCCATTTTAGAATAAGGCTGTAACGTAACAAAATGTGGAAAAAGTGAAGGGGTCTGAATACTCTCTGAATGCACAACATATACTATATTAAGAAGAGCTCTGAGTAATGATGACTGGGGCCTACTGTACCGGGAAAGAAACCGGCTCTGAGTAATGACGACTGGAGTCTATTGTACCAGGAAAGAAAACAGCTCTGAGTAATGATGACTGAGGCCTACTGTATCAGGAAAGAAACCGGCTCTGAGTAATGATGACTGGGGCCTACTGTACCAGTCTACTGTATCAATCTACTGTACCAGTCTACTGTATCAGTCTACTGTAGCGGGAAAGAAAACTGTGAAACATTATCATCTAAAAAAGGTCTGAATGCAGTTTTCTTGAGAAGCACCATACCTTGAAAATAGCCTGTAAAATACCCTGTAAAATACCCTGTAAAATACCCTGTAAAATACCCTGTAAATACCCTGTAAAATACCCTGTAAAATACCCTGTCAAATACCCTGTCAAATACTCTGTCAAATACCCTGTAAAATACTCTGTAAATACCCTGTCAAATACTCTGTCAAATACCCTGTAAAATACTCTGTAAAATACCCTGTCAAATACTCTGTCAAATACCCTGTAAAATACCCTGTAAAATACCCTGTAAAATACCCTGTCAAATACCCTGTCAAATACCCTGTAAAATACTCTGTAAAATACCCTGTCAAATACCCTGTAAAATACCCTGTAAAATACCCTGTAAAATACTCTGTAAAATACTCTGTAAAATACCCTGTCAAATACCCTGTCAAATACTCTGTAAAATACCCTGTCAAATACTCTGTAAAATACCCTGTAAAATACTCTGTAAAATACCCTGTCAAATACCCTGTCAAATACCCAGTAAAATACCCAGTAAAATACCCATTACAAGCTGAAAGTAATGAATGAAGGAAAGAGGTTTCCTGATTAACATTCAAGGTAGAACATTATTCCCACAACCCCAGTTCACCCTGTGTATCTGGATAACTCTGCATTAATGGATCTAGTACTGTACTACTTATTCAGGTCATCCAGAACATGAGCCACGCACGCACACACACACACACACACACACCAGCCCGTGATCCCCATCAGCCTCCACGGCTCCAGCAAGGTGAAGGGTCATGCAAAGCTGTTGAAGCTTTTAACTACTGTCTGTCTGTGTGTCTGTCTGTGTGTGTGTGTGTGAGTGTGAGTGTGTTTGTGTGTGGTCTGTCTGTCTGTCTGTCTGTCTGTCTGTCTGTCTGTCTGTCTGTCTGTCTGTGTGTGTGTTTGTGACTGTGTGTGTTTGTGACTGTGTGTGTGTGTCTCCTATCTCTCCAGTAAAACTCACCAAACCTCTTCCTGGTCCACCAGTGAGGCTCTTTGAAGGTGGTGAACCTGACCTCCGGATGGAGCTGCAGCCTGTCGTACAGGTCTGTGGTGCCACACTTAGGCTGGCCTATGATGTAGAAGTAAGGCAGGCAGCGAATGCGGTAGTATTTCCCCCCGCGGCGGTACAAGTGTTCCCGGAAAGCCTTCCTCAGGTACTCAAACACGGTTCTGAAGCGGCGCGAGTAGCGGGCGTAAAGGTTTGTCCTGTAAGGGTCCCTGCTGATATTCCCAGTGTGCTCCTCGTACCAGCAAGGGTTCTTGACGTTGGGAAGAAACTTGTGGGGGATAACGGAAAACATCTGCAGAGTCAAGACAAGAGAAACAGACTGTTAAACCATGGAGCTGAATCACTCACTATCCGTCATTCAGAACACACACAGACCACGACAGAGAGGGAAGAGGAGAGGAGAAGAGAGGAGGAGAGAAGAGCAGAAGGACCAGAGAGATAGACAGAGAGAGAGAGAGAAACAGAGAGAGAGACAGAGAGAGACACAGACAGAGAGAGAGAGAGAGAGAGAGAGAGAAACAGAGAGAGAGACAGAGAGAGAAACAGACAGAGAGAGAGAGAGAGAGAGAGAAACAGAGAGAGAGACAGAGAGAGACACAGACAGAGAGAAAGAGACAGAGAGACAAAGAGAGAGAGACAAAGAGAGAGAGACAAAGAGAGAGAGACAGAGACAGAGAGACAGAGAGTGAGAGACAGAGAGAGAGAGAGAGAGAGAGAGACAGAGAGAGACAGAGACAGAGAGACAAAGAGAGAGAGACAAAGAGAGAGAGACAAAGAGAGAGAGACAGAGACAGAGAGACAGAGAGTGAGAGACAGAGAGAGAGAGAGAGAGAGACAGAGAGAGACAGAGACAGAGAGACAAAGAGAGAGAGACAAAGAGAGAGAGACAAAGATAGAGAGACAGAGAGTGACAAAGAGAGAGAGACAGAGAGAGACAAAGAGAGAGAGACAGAGAGAGAGAGAGAGAGAGAGAGAGAGAGTGAGAGACAGAGAGAGAGAGACAGAGACAGAGAGAGACAGAGAGAGAGAGAGAGACAGAGAGAGACAGAGACAGAGACAGAGAGACAAAGAGAGAGAGACAAAGATAGAGAGACAGAGAGTGACAAAGAGAGAGAGACAGAGAGAGACAAAGAGAGAGAGACAGAGAGAGACAAAGCGAAATGCAGTGCTATCTGGCCCTAAATCGACAGTACTCCGTGACTAACTATTTGACCAGGGAGAGAGACAGAGAGAGAGAGACAGAGGGAGGGAGTATCTACCTCACTTGCTTTGTTAACATATGTTTCTCATGCCAATAAAGCCCCTTGAATTGATTTGACAGAGAGTAACAGAAAGAGAGAGAGAGAGAGAGAGAGAGAGAGAGGGAGAGGGAGAGGGTGAGCGAGAGAGAGAGAGAGAGAGAGAGGGAGAGGGTGAAATGTGCGACAGTGGTATGTTTCTTTAACTGGCCGGCGAGGTGATGTAGTATTGATCGTGTCGGCAACACGTTCCCTTTCTCATTAGCTGGTTCAATAAGAAATTAGGTGTGATGCAAACAGGGCCGGCTCGAGGCATAAGCCACATAAGCGGGCACTCAGGTCATGTTGCCCAGGGGGCCCTGGCCTCATGGGGGCTTCCATTGATTTTGTTAGTCCCTCTCAATCAGATATAATTAACATGGCATAAGTCTTGGTCAAATGTGTAGAATTACTGGAAACACAGCCAAATCTTGTGTGTAGGGCCCCCAAAAGGCTATGGCCGGCCCTGGATGCCAACAGCCTTGGCACCAGCCATTATCTAGAACATTAAGGATTTAATTTAATCAGGCGTTGAGGTGAGACGGCTGGGCTAGGAATAGGAAGTGGTAGAACCAATCAGTGGAGTGAGGCGTCCCAAATGGCAACCTATTCCCTTCATAGTTCACTGGTTTTGACCAGAGGTCCCCAAGGGCCCTGGACCAAAGTAGTGCACTATATACAGTGCATTCGGAAAAGTATTCAGACCCCTTCCCTTTATCCACATTTTGTTACGTTATTCTAAAACGGATGAAATAAAATAAAAATCCTCATCAATCTACACACAATACCCTATAATGACATCACAATACCCTATAATGACATCACAATACCCCATAATGACATCACAATACCCCATAATGACATCACAATACCCTATAATGACATCACAATACCCCATAATGACATCACAATACCCTATAATGACATCACAATACCCCATAATGACATCACAATACCCTATAATGACATCACAATACCCTATAATGACATCACAATACCCTATAATGACATCACAATACCCTATAATGACATCACAATACCCTATAATGACAAAGCAAAAATAGGTTTTTAGAAATTCTTGTAAATTTGCACAAAAAAAAGAAAATGCAGAAAAAGCTTATTTATTTACATAAGTATTCAGACCCTTTGCTATGAGACTCGACATTGACCTAGGAACAGTGGGTTAACTGCCTGTTCAGGGGCAGAACGACAGATTCGTACCTTGTCAGCTCGGGGGTTTGAGCTCGCAACCTTCCGGTTACTAGTCCAATGCTCTAACCACTAGGCTACCCTGCCGCCCCAGTTATTACAAGTAATAGGCGCAAACACTGTCGGTGCAAACCTGTGGACGTCTAAACAGTAACGTACTGCTCTGTTATAGACATGTTCCTCTTATCACCCCACACTCCTGCTGAATAGTCCAGAACAGGACACACGCATGTCTGATACCGTTTGGAATACGTAGCATAACCATTATCATCGAGTGGTTTGGTTTGTCCTATAACTCCCCCAAGAGCTCTACTTGCTGAGTCGGCCCGGGGGGGGGGGAAGATGTTTAGCGTATAGAGAAGTAAAGGACCCAGATATTTAGAATTGCTTAGTGAACTCGAGAATTTCTTCTCCAAAATCAAAACTGAAAAATACCTCTATTGATAGCTGTTTATATAAAATAAATGATCTGTCTGGTTGTCAGGTTGATCATTATTCTCCATCTTCTACACCAAGTCATTATCTGTCTGGTTGTCAGGTTGATCATTATTCTCCATCTTCTACACCAAGTCATTATCTGTCTGGTTGTCAGGTTGATCATTATTCTCCATCTTCTACACCAAGTCATTATCTGTCTGGTTGTCAGGTTGATCATTAGTCTCCATCATCTACACCAAGTTATTATCTGTCTGGTTGTCAGGTTGATCATTAGTCTCCATCATCTACATCAAGTCATTATCTGTCTGGTTGTCAGGTTGATCATTAGTCTCCATCATCTACACCAAGTCATTATCTGTCTGGTTGTCAGGTTGATCATTATTCTCCATCTTCTACACCAAGTCATTATCTGTCTGGTTGTCAGGTTGATCATTAGTCTCCATCATCTACACCAAGTTATTATCTGTCTGGTTGTCAGGTTGATCATTAGTCTCCATCATCTACACCAAGTTATTATCTGTCTGGTTGTCAGGTTGATCATTAGTCTCCATCATCTACACCAAGTCATTATCTGTCTGGTTGTCAGGTTGATCATTAGTCTCCATCATCTACACCAAGTCATTATCTGTCTGGTTGTCAGGTTGATCATTAGTCTCCATCATCTACACCAAGTTATTATCTGTCTGGTTGTCAGGTTGATCATTAGTCTCCATCATCTACACCAAGTTATTATCTGTCTGGTTGTCAGGTTGATCATTAGTCTCCATCATCTACACCAAGTTATTATCTGTCTGGTTGTCAGGTTGATCATTAGTCTCCATCATCTACACCAAGTCATTATCTGTCTGGTTGTCAGGTTGATCATTAGTCTCCATCATCTACACCAAGTCATTATCTGTCTGGTTGTCAGGTTGATCATTAGTCTCCATCATCTACACCAAGTCATTATCTGTCTGGTTGTCAGGTTGATCATTAGTCTCCATCATCTACACCAAGTTATTATCTGTCTGGTTGTCAGGTTGATCATTAGTCTCCATCATCTACACCAAGTCATTATCTGTCTGGTTGTCAGGTTGATCATTAGTCTCCATCATCTACACCAAGTCATTATCTGTCTGATTGTCAGGTTGATCATTATTCTCCATCTTCTACACCAAGTCATTATCTGTCTGGTTGTCAGGTTGATCATTAGTCTCCATCTTCTACACCAAGTCATTATCTGTCTGGTTGTCAGGTTGATCAGTATTTCTCCATCTTCTACACCAAGTCATTATCTGTCTGGTTGTCAGGTTGATCAGTATTCTCCATCTTCTACACGAAGTTATTATCTGTCTGATTGTCAGGTTGATCATTAGTCTCCATCATCTACACCAAGTCATTATCTGTCTGGTTGTCAGGTTGATCATTAGTCTCCATCATCTACACCAAGTTAAATATCTGTCTGGTTGTCAGGTTGATCATTAGTCTCCATCATCTACACCAAGTTATTATCTGTCTGGTTGTCAGGTTGATCATTAGTCTCCATCATCTACACCAAGTCATTATCTGTCTGGTTGTCAGGTTGATCATTAGTCTCCATCATCTACACCAAGTCATTATCTGTCTGGTTGTCAGGTTGATCATTAGTCTCCATCATCTACACCAAGTTATTATCTGTCTGGTTGTCAGGTTGATCATTAGTCTCCATCATCTACACCAAGTCATTATCTGTCTGGTTGTCAGGTTGATCATTAGTCTCCATCATCTACACCAAGTCATTATCTGTCTGGTTGTCAGGTTGATCATTAGTCTCCATCATCTACACCAAGTCATTATCTGTCTGGTTGTCAGGTTGATCATTAGTCTCCATCATCTACACCAAGTCATTATCTGTCTGGTTGTCAGGTTGATCATTAGTCTCCATCATCTACACCAAGTCATTATCTGTCTGATTGTCAGGTTGATCATTAGTCTCCATCATCTACACCAAGTCATTATCTGTCTGGTTGTCAGGTTGATCATTAGTCTCCATCATCTACACCAAGTCATTATCTGTCTGGTTGTCAGGTTGATCATTAGTCTCCATCATCTACACCAAGTCATTATCTGTCTGGTTGTCAGGTTGATCATTAGTCTCCATCATCTACACCAAGTCATTATCTGTCTGATTGTCAGGTTGATCATTAGTCTCCATCATCTACACCAAGTTATTATCTGTCTGGTTGTCAGGTTGATCATTAGTCTCCATCATCTACACCAAGTCATTATCTGTCTGATTGTCAGGTTGATCATTAGTCTCCATCATCTACACCAAGTCATTATCTGTCTGGTTGTCAGGTTGATCATTAGTCTCCATCATCTACACCAAGTCATTATCTGTCTGGTTGTCAGGTTGATCATTAGTCTCCATCATCTACACCAAGTCATTATCTGTCTGGTTGTCAGGTTGATCATTAGTCTCCATCATCTACACCAAGTCATTATCTGTCTGATTGTCAGGTTGATCATTAGACTCCACCTGACCGTGCTGCTGCTCCAGTTTCAACTGTTCTGCCTTATTATTATTCGACCATGCTGGTCATTTATGAACATTTGAACATCTTGGCCATGTTCCGTTATAATCACAGCCAGAAGAGGACTGGCCACCCCACATAGCCTGGTTCCTCTCTAGGTTTCTTCCTAGGTTGGCCTTTCTAGGCCACCGTGCTTCTACACCTGCATTGCTTGCTGTTTGGGGTTTTAGGCTGGGTGTCTGTACAGCACTTTGAGATATCAGCTGATGTACGAAGGGCTATATAAATACATTTGATATGATTTTGATTTGATTTGATTCTACACCAAGTCATTATCTGTCTGATTGTCAGGCAGTACTTACATGTGGCTCACTGTGCATTAGTGCCTCGCGTTCTGGCAGCTGTCTGGTAGTACTGAACTCCACCTTGGACGCTATGTTCTTCACCACCAGTTTAACGGTAGCGTAGTCCTTGGCAGAAGACACATTAAAGGGGTAGAGCCCAGTCCCGGACCCCGAGTTCGGCACCGTAGAGAAATGATACGGGGACGGGGTCAAGAGGAGGCCCTTCTTGTCCCCAGTGAGGATATAGGAAGCCATGATGAGGAACATGACGGCGAGGCCGAACAGGAAGCTGTACAGTTTAACCTTCCTGAAGCAGGTCAGGGTGCTCGTACCACATCCCAGGGTGCACCGGGGACAGGGTCCGTGGAGATGGAGAGGGTGGCGTTTCACCTCCAGCACGGCGAACAGGCTCATGGGGCTGTCGTCCACCTGTGGCTTCGGAGGTCTCTTCCTGTAGTCCTCCATCGAGGAACCCAACAGGGTGTATTCGTAGTCCATGTGTGTCATGGTGACAGAGAGGTGGGGTGATGGTGGGCTGGCTAGGTCTGAGGACCCACTGTGGTGGTGGGGTGGTTGGGGTCTGGGTGGTGGGCTGGCTAGGTCTGAGGACCCACTGTGGTGGTGGGGTGGTTGGGGTCTGGGTGGTGGGGTGGCTAGGTCTGAAGACCCACTGTGGTGGCAGGGTGGTTGGGTCTGAGGACCCACTGTGGTGGTGGGGTGATGGTAGGCTGGCTAGGTCTGAAGACCCACTGTGGTGGCAGGGTGGTTGGGTCTGGGTGGTGGGGTAATGGTGGGGTGGCTAGGTCTGAGGACCCACTGTGGTGGCAGGGTGGTTGGGGTCTGGGTGGTGGGGTGATGGTGGGCTGGCTAGGTCTGAGGACCCACTGTGGTGGCAGGGTGGTTGGGTCTGGGTGGTGGCGTGGTGGTGGGCTGGCTAGGTCTGAGGACCCACTGTGGTGGCAGGGTGGTTGGGTCTGGGTGGTGGGGTCTGGGTGGTGGGGTGATGGTGGGGTGGTGGAGGCCCGGCTAGGTTTGCTCAGCCTCAGAGACTTGGTGGTGGAGGAGAAGGAGAGGTGGTGGTGGTGGTGGTGGTGGAGGAGAAGGAGAGGTGGAGGAGACGCCAGTGAGATGGGAAGAGGAGCCAGTGAGATGGGAAGAGGAGCCAGTGAGATGGGAGGAGGAGCCAGTGAGATGGTAGGAGAAGTATGATGGTTGTGGCCCAGGAGGATCATCCATACTGGGGGTGGGATACTGCGTGCAGACAGACCACCTCCTCAACCACTACTGGAGCCCTGGAAACAGGAAGAAGAAGAGGGATGAGTGACAGAGAAGAAGGAAGTGGACTTCTAGTAGAACTTCCTGTTTCCTCTTAAAAATGACTTTATACTTAAGTTTCTAGCTGATTCATCCACAATCAAAAAAATGCTGGATTAAAAACAACCCAATTTGGGTTATTTAGTAACCCAACACTGGGTTATTTAGTAACCCAGGACTGGGTCAATACTGGACAGAACACAGGCTGGGTTATTTAGTAACCCAACACTGGGTTATTTAGTACCCCAACACTGGGTCAATACTGGACAGAACACACCCTGGGTTATTTAGTAACCCAACACTGGGTTATTTAGTACCCCAACACTGGGTCAATACTGGACAGAACACACCCTGGGTTATTTAGTAACCCAACACTGGGTTATTTAGTAACCCAGGACTGGGTCAATACTGGACAGAACACAGGTTGGGTTATTTAGTAACCCGGCACTGGGTCAATACTGGACAGAACACATGCTGGGTTATTTTGACCCAGCCAGTAAGGCTGTGTGAATAACTAAACAAGATAGGTTGTTGGGATTACCCAATTAACCATCAGCTGGGTATATTAAGTTTCATGCTGGGTCGACCAGTCAGCTGGGTATATTAACTTTCATGCTGGGTTGACCAATCAGCTGGGTATATTAACTTTCATGCTGGGTTGACCTATCAGCTGGGTATATTAACTTTCATGCTGGGTTGACCTATCAGCTGGGTATATTAACTTTCATGGGTCTTTTTTAATGTAATCCTTAGGTTGTTTTCAGGACGAATGGCTTATTAGGGGGCGTGGCTTTCAGCTAGATCTTATTGGCCACCCGTGAGAGTAAATATAGTTCCTGTTCATCAATGTTAAATATTATATATGGCAAATTCAAATGTTTTTTTTGTTTTACACAATCTTCTATTATATTAAAATGATGAATGACTTACTATAATAAGGTACACCACCTTGTTGTTACCAAACATTTACATTTTAGGGAACTCATACACTTCTGTAAGCGTCATTAAATCTGCATAAAATGTCAATGTTTGACCTTAATGTGATAACTATACAACAGAACAGATTAACAGGAATGGCGTTTACTCTCACGGGTGGCTGAAAATAACTATTCCGAAAGCCACGCCCCCCCTACTAATCATAACCCAGCACCATACCCAGCACCCATTACCCAGCACCCATAACCCCGCACCCATAACCCCGCACCCATCACCCAGCACCCATCACCCAGCACCCATCACCCAGCGCCCATCACCCAGTGCCCATCACCCAGCACCCATAACCCAGCGCCCATAACCCAGCGCCCATCACCCAGCACCCATAACCCAGCACCATTCACCCAGCACCATTTACCCAGCACCCATAAACCAGCGCCCATCACCCATCACCCAGTGCCCATCACCCAGCACCATTTACCCAGCACCATTTACCCAGCACCCATAAACCAGCGCCCATCACCCATCACCCAGTGCCCATCACCCAGCACCATTTACCCAGCACCATTTACTCAGCACCATTTACCCAGCACCCATAACCCAGCAGTTTTTAAAAGAAAACAGCCCAACTGAGTGGCCCAACACCCTGCAACCCAACAACAGGGTCGTACAAATAACCCATCATTGTGTTTAGATTGTACAGCTGCTTGTGACCTGGAAGAGGAAGAATTGAATAAGTGTGAACAAAGAACTACGCCAGGTTTCATCCAATCACAGACTCTTCCACCGAAACTGACTAGCGACGTTTCCCCCTTTAAAATCAGTTGACAATTCCGTCCAATTCATCCTGATCCAAAGCAGTGGAAGTGATTATATGGAGAAAACCTCTCAATCACAACAGCAATGAAACACATAATACATTATACATACACTTCCATTGTAGACCAACTGTTGTTCCTGCTGAATCCATAACTTTAAAGTTCTTTCTCACTGCGGCTAAAGTCTCTCTCTCTCTCTCTCTCTCTCTCTCTCTCTCTCTCTCTCTCTCTCTCTCTCTCTCTCTCTCTCTCTCTCTCTCTCTCTCTCTCTCTCTCTCTCTCTCTCTCTCTCTCTCTCTCTCTCTCTCTCTCTCTCTCTCTCTCTCTCTGAGGCTACAGTCTCTCTCTGAGGCTACAGTCTCTCTCTGAGTCAGTCTAGTAAAGCTCCCTCTCTCTCTGTCTCCTCCCCCCCCCCTCTTGTCTGTCTTATCATACTAGCAGCAGACGTGACTACAACGTCCCAAAAGCTGTAATTGATGCAGATATTCCGCCACAGAGCAGATCGGGCTGTACTCAGGATGTTGCTTACATCCTGGTAAAAGTGCTGACTATCTGATACATCTCTCTCTGTGTGTGTGTTTGTGTCTGTATGCTTGAGTCAGGAACCAGGTAACAGAGAGGGCAGCTTGCATTGAAACTTGCTGATTACATTTACATTAATATCAGACAGCATGGGTACATTAATATCATACAACATGGCCTAGGAACAGTGGGCCTGTTCAGGGGCAGAACGACAGCTCGGGGATTCGAACTTGCAACCTTTCGGTTACTAGTCCAACACTCTAACCACTAGGCTACCCTGCCACATATAGAAGTATAGAACAGGGCAGGGCAGTGTAGAACAGTGCAGTGTAGAACAGGGCAGGGCAGTGTAGAACAGGGCAGGGCAGCATAGAACAGGGCAGGGCAGTGTAGAACAGGGCAGGGCAGTGTAGAACAGGGCAGGGCAGTGTAGACCAGGGCAGGGCAGTGTAGAACAGGGCAGTGTAGGACAGGGCAGGGCAGTGCAGTGTAGGACAGGGCAGGGCAGTGTAGAACAGGGCAGTGCAGTGTAGAACAGGGCAGGCAGTGTAGAACAGGGCAGGGCAGTGTAGAACAGGGCAGGGCAGCATAGAACAGGGCAGGGCAGTGTAAAACAGGGCAGGGCAGGACAGGGCAGGGTAGTGTAGGACAGGGCAGGGCAGTGTAGAACAGGGCAGTGCAGTGTAGAACAGGGCAGGGCAGTGTAGAACAGGGCAGGGCAGTGTAGAACAGGGCAGGGCAGCATAGAACAGGGCAGGGCAGTGTAGAACAGGGCAGGGCAGGACAGGGCAGGGTAGTGTAGAACAGGGCAGGGCAGCATAGAACAGGGCAGGGCAGGACAGGGCAGGGCAGTGTAGAACAGGGCAGGGCAGCATAGAACAGGGCAGGGCAGGACAGGGCAGGGCAGGACAGTATAGAACAGGGCAGGGCAGTATAGAACAGGGCAGGGCAGTATAGAACAGGGCAAGGCAGTATAGAACAGGGCAGGGCAGGACAGTGCAGTGTAGAGCAGGGCAGGGCAGTATAGAACAGGGCAGGACAGGGCAGTGTAGAACCGGTCGCCCCCCACCTCCTGCTAGAACAGCAGACTGGAGGCTGGGGGGACACCATGGGTTAGATAACTAACTACCACTAACATGGTGTTAGTTAGCTAACATGGCTAACGCCATGTGTTAGCTAGCTTGCTAGTTAGGAACTTGTGTGCAGAGATAAAGAAAGAGAGAGAGAGAGAGAGAGACAGAGAGAGAGGGGGGAGAGAGAAAGAGAGAGAGAGAGAGAGAGAGAGAGAGAGAGAGAGAGAGAGTGAGAGGGGGAGAGAGAGAGAGAGAGAGAGAGAGAGGATAGAGTGAGAGAGAGAGAGAGAGAGAGAGGAGAGAGAGAGAGAGAGAAAGAGAGGATAGAGTGAGAGAGAGTGAGAGGGGGGAAGAGAGAGAGAGAGAGAGAGAGAGAGGATAGAGTGAGAGAGAGAGAGAGAGAGAGAGAGAGAGAGAGAGAGAGAGAGAGAAAGAGAGAGAGAGAAGGAGAGGGAAATATTTTTTTTAAGGCAGTTTTATCTTTTCCCAGCATGCAAGACAACACAAGGAGGTCTGTAAGGATTAGGACAACTTTTTAGCAATTTCCTGTTAATCAGTTACAGTACAGTTTGTTCTCTTTCTCTCGCTCTCTCCCTCGCACTTTCGCCCCCTCTCTCTCTCGCCCCCTCTCTCTCTTGCCCCCTCTCTCTTTCTGAGAGAGAATATAGCCTTGGAGGATTTGTCTATTGCTTTGATTACAATAAGCAGTGTCATTATCAGGTCCAACTGCAGCCCAGCCTGCCCCATGCCGTTAAATACTCTTTACCAAGGTTTGAGGAAGTGGCTTCTCTTTCTGGTTGCCCCTGGTGTTGAATGTGTAACAGACTTCAGATCGTACCGTAAGCCCAGCCTGCCCGTGCCGTTAATACTCTTTACCAAAGGTTTGAGGAAAGTGGCTTCTCTTTCTTGTTGCCCTGGTGGTTGAATGTGTAACAGACTTCAGATCGTACCGTACCGTAAGCCCAGCCTGCCCATGCCGTTAAATACTCTTTACCAAAGGTTTGAGGAAGTGGCTTCTCTTTCTTGTTGCCCTGGTGTTGAATGTGTAACAGACTTCAGATCGTACCGTAAGCCCAGCCTGCCCGTGCCGTTTAAATACTCTTTACCAAAGGTTTGAGGAAGTGGCTTCTTTTCTGTTGCCCTGGTGTTGAATGTGTAACAGACTTCAGATCGTACCCGTAAGCCCAGCCTGCCCGTTGCCGTTAAATACTCTTTACCAAAGGTTTGAGGAAGTGGCTTCTCTTTCTTGTTGCCCTGGTGTTGAATGTGTAACAGACTTCAGATCGTACCGTAAGCCCAGCCTGCCCGTGCCGTTAAATACTTCAGATCGTACCGTAAGCCCAGCCTGCCCTGCCGTGTTAAATACTTCAGATCGTACCGTAAGCCCAGCCTGCCCATGCGTTAAATTACTTCAGATCGTACCGTAAGCCCAGCCTGCCCATGCCGTTAAATACTTCAGATCGTACCGTAAGCCAGCTGCCCATGCGTTAAATACTTCAGATCGTAACCGTAAGCCCAGCCTGCCCCATGCCCGTTAATACTTCAGATCGTACCGTAAGCCCAGCCTGCCCATGCCGTTAAATACTTCAGATCGTACCCGTAAGCCCAGCCTGCCATGCCTTAAAGTACCCAGATCGTACCGTAAGCCCAGCCTGCCATGCCGTTAAATACTTCAGATCGTACCGTAAGCCCAGCCTGCCCATGCCGTTAAATAATTCAGATCGTAACGTAAGCTCACTCCACAGCGTGACGTTGTATAAATAAATATAAAACATACATTTGAAGTCATTTAGGAGACGCTCGTATCCAGAGCGACTTACAGGAGCAATTGAGGTTCAGTGCCTTGCTCAAGGGCACAATAACATATTAGGTGAAAATGAAAGAATTTTGTTGTTGTTGGACATATTGTATTTTTTTGTCCCTTCTTTGTCCCCAGTTTCGTGGTTTCTAATTGGTAGTTACAGTCTTGTCTCATCGCTGCAACTCCCCTACGGAATCGGGAGAGGCGAAGGTCGAGAGCCAAGCGTCCTCTGAAGCACAACCAACCAAGCCGCACTGCTTCTTGACACAACACTCGCTTAACCCGGGAAGCCAGCCGCACCAATGTGTCGGACGCTGAGGCCAATTGTGCGCCGCCCGCATGGGTCTCCTGGTCATGGCTGGCTGCTCACAGAGCCTGGACTCAAACCAGGATCTCTAGTGGCACAGCCTTAGACCACTGAGACAGAGCCTGGACTCAAACCAGGTTCTCTAGTGGCACAGCCTTAGACCACTGAGACAGAGCCTGGACTCAAACCAGGTTCTCTAGTGGCACAAGCCTTAGACCACTGAAGACAGAGCCTGGACTCAAACCAGGATCTCTAGTGGCACAGCCTTAGACACTGAGACAGAGCCTGGACTCAAACCAGGTTCTCTAGTGGGCACAGCTAGCACTGCGATGCAGTGCCTTAGACCACTGCACCACTCGGGAGGACCATGTAAAGGGGTCTATGAACCAGTGTGTGATCTGGAGGCTGCTGAGTGAGAAATATAATTTTCTGATAGCAATAATCCTTTATCAGCAGGCTTCAACCAGGGAATCTCTCACAGCCCTCTCTGGCAGGAGACAGAGGCTCACATACAGTACAGAACAGCACTGTGTAGTCCTAGTACCTTCCAGAATGCTTACTTTGTTCTAGAATATAGTTCTCAGAGACATGATAGTAACAGGCTACTGTTAGAATGTAGTGCTCAGAGACAGGATAGTAACAGACTACTGTTAGAATGTAGTTCTCAGAGACAGGATAGTAACAGGCTACTGGTAGAATGTAGTGCTCAGAGACAGGATAGTAACAGACTACTGTTAGAATGTAGTTCTCAAGACAGGATAGTAACAGGCTACTGGTAGAATGTAGTTCTCAGAGACAGGATAGTAAACAGACTACTGGTAGAATGTAGTTCTCAGAGACAGGATAGTAACAGACTACTGGTAGAATGTAGTTCTCAGAGACAGGATAGTACCAGACTACTGGTAGAATGTAGTTCTCAGAGACAGGATAGTAACAGGCTACTGTTAGAATGTAGTTCTCAGGGACAGGATAGTAACAGGCTACTGTTAGAATGTAGTTCTCAGAGACAGGATAGTAAACAGACTACTGGTAGAAATGTAGTTCTCAGAGACAGGATAGTAACAGACTACTGTTAGAATGTAGTTCTCAGGGAACAGGATAGTAACAGGCTACTGTTAGAATGTAGTTCTCAGAGACAGGATAGTAACAGGCTACGTTAGAATGTAGTTCTCAGAGACAGGATAGTAACAGGCTACTGGTAGAATGTAGTTCTCAGAGACAGGATAGTAACAGGCTACTGGTAGAATGTAGTTCTCAGAGACAGGATAGTAACAGACTACTGTTAGAATGTAGTTCTCAGAGACAGGATAGTAACAGACTACTGTTAGAATGTAGTTCTCAGAGACAGGATAGTAACAGACTACTGGTAGAATGTAGTTCTCAGAGACAGGATAGTAACAGGCTACTGTTAGAATGTAGTTCTCAGAGACAGGATAGTAACAGGCTACTGGTAGAATGTAGTTCTCAGAGACAGGATAGTAACAGACTACTGGTAGAATGTAGTTCTCAGAGACAGGATAGTAACAGACTACTGGTAGAATGTAGTTCTCAGAGACAGGATAGTAACAGACTACTGGTAGAATGTAGTTCTCAGAGACAGGATAGTAACAGACTACTGGTAGAATGTAGTTCTCAGAGACAGGATAGTAACAGACTACTGGTAGAATGTAGTTCTCAGAGACAGGATAGTAACAGACTACTGGTAGAATGTAGTTCTCAGAGACAGGATAGTAACAGACTACTGGTAGAATGTAGTTCTCAGGGACAGGATAGTAACAGGCTAATGTTAGAATGTAGTTCTCAGAGACAGGATAGTAACAGGCTACTGGTAGAAGTATTTCTCAGAGAAGGATAGTAACAGGCTACTGGTAGAATGTAGTTTCAGAGACAGGATAGTAACAGACTACTGGTAGAATGTAGTTCTCAGAGACAGGATAGTAACAGGCTACTGTTAGAATGTAGTTCTCAGAGACAGGATAGTACAGACTACTGGTAGAATGTAGTTCCCAGAGACAGGATAGTAACAGACTACTGTAGAATGTAGTTCTCAGAGACAGGATAGTAACAGACTACTGGTAAATGTAGTTCTCAGAGACAGGATAGTAACAGACTTACTGGTAGAATGTAGTTCTCAGGGACAGGATAGTAACAGACTACTGGTAGAATGTATTCTCAGAGACAGGATAGTAACAGACTACTGGTAGAAATGTAGTTCTCAGAGACAGGATAAGTAACAGACTACTGTAGAATGTAGTTCTCAGAGACATAGTAACAGACTACTGGTAGAATGTAGTTCTCAGAGACAGGATAGTAACAGACTACTGGTAGAATGTAGTTCTCAGAGACAGGATAGTAACAGACTACTGGTAGAATGTAGTTCTCAGAGACAGGATAGTAACAGACTACTGTTAGAATTAGTTCTCAGGGACAGGATAGTAACAGACTAACTGGTATAATGTAGTTCTCAGAGACAGGATAGTAACAGGCTACTGTTAGAATGTAGTTCTCAGAGACAGGATAGTAAACAGACTACTGTAGAATGTAGTTCCCAGAGACAGGATAGTAACAGACTACTGGTAGAATGTAGTTCTCAGGGAAAGGATAGTAACAGGCTAATTTAGAATGTAGTTCTCAGAGACAGGATAGTAACAGGCTACTTGGTAGAATGTAGTTCTCAGAGACAGGATATAACAGGCTACTGGTAGAATGTAGTTCTCAGAGACAGGATATAACAGACTACTGGTAGAAATGTAGTTCTCAGAGACAGGATAGTAACAGGCTACTGTTAGAATGTAGTTCTCAGAGACAGGATCTACTGGTAGAATGTAGTTTCTAGAGACAGGATAGTAAAAGGCTACTGTTAGAATGTAGTTCTCAGAGACAGGATAGTAACAGCTACTGTAGAATGTAGTTCTCAGAGACAGGATAGTAACAGACTACTGTTAGAATGTAGTTCCTCAGAGACAGGATAGTAACCAGACTACTGGTAGAATGTAGTTCTCAGGGACCAGGATAGTAACAGACTACTGGTAGAATGTAGTTCTCAGGGACAGGAATAGTAACAGACTACTGGTAGAATGTAGTTCTCAGAGACAGGATAGTAACAGACTACTGGTAGAATGTGTTCTCAGAGACAGGATAGTATACAGACTACTGGTAGAATGTAGTTCTCAGAGACAGGATAGTAACAGGCTACTGGTAGAATGTAGTTCTCAGAGACAGGATAGTAACAGGCTACTGGTAGAATGTAGTTCTCAGAGACAGGATAGTAACAGACTACTGGTAGAATGTAGTTCTCAGAGACAGGATAGTAACAGGCTACTGGTAGAATGTAGTTCTCAGAGACAGGATAGTAACAGACTACTGGTAGAATGTAGTTCTCAGAGACAGGATAGTAACAGGCTACTGTTAGAATGTAGTTCTCAGAGACAGGATAGTAACAGACTACTGGTAGAATGTAGTTCTCAGAGACAGGATAGTAACAGACTACTGTAGAATGTAGTTCTCAGGACAGGATAGTAAACAGACTACTGGTAGAATGTAGTTCTCAGAGACAGGATAGTAACAGACTTACTGGTAGAATGTAGTTCTCAGAGACAGGATAGTAACAGGCTACTGGTAGAATGTAGTTACTCAGAGACAGGATAGTAACAGACTACTGGTAGAATGTAGTTCTCAGAGACAGGATAGTAAAGGCTACTGGTAGAATGTAGTTCTCAGAGACAGGATAGTAACAGACTACTGGTAGAATGTAGTTCTCAGAGACAGGAATAGTAACAGACTGACTGTTAGAATGATTCAGAGACAGGATAGTAACAGGCTACTGTTAGAATGTAGTTCTCAGAGACAGGATAGTAACAGGCTACTGGTAGAATGTAGTTCTCAGAGACAGGATAGTAACAGACTACTGGTAGAATGTAGTTCTCAGAGACAGGATAGTAACAGACTACTGGTAGAATGTAGTTCTCAGAGACAGGATAGTAACAGACTACTGGTAGAATGTAGTTCTCAGAGACAGGATAGTAACAGACTACTGGTAGAATGTAGTTCTCAGAGACAGGATAGTAACAGACTACTGTTAGAATGTAGTTCTCAGAGACAGGATAGTAACAGACTACTGGTAGAATGTAGTTCTCAGAGACAGGATAGTAACAGGCTACTGGTAGAATGTAGTTCTCAGAGACAGGATAGTAACAGACTACTGGTAGAATGTAGTTCTCAGAGACAGGATAGTAACAGACTACTGGTAGAATGTAGTTCTCAGAGACAGGATAGTAACAGACTACTGGTAGAATGTAGTTCTCAGAGACAGGATAGTAACAGGCTACTGGTAGAATGTAGTTCTCAGAGACAGGATAGTAACAGACTACTGGTAGAATGTAGTTCTCAGAGACAGGATAGTAACAGACTACTGGTAGAATGTAGTTCTCAGAGACAGGATAGTAACAGACTACTGGTAGAATGTAGTTCTCAGAGACAGGATAGTAACAGACTACTGGTAGAATGTAGTTCTCAGAGACAGGATAGTAACAGACTACTGTTAGAATGTAGTTCTCAGAGACAGGATAGTAACAGACTACTGGTAGAATGTAGTTCTCAGAGACAGGATAGTAACAGACTACTGGTAGAATGTAGTTCTCAGAGACAGGATAGTAACAGACTACTGGTAGAATGTAGTTCTCAGAGACAGGATAGTAACAGACTACTGGTAGAATGTAGTTCTCAGAGACAGGATAGTAACAGGCTACTGGTAGAATGTAGTTCTCAGAGGACAGGATCGTAACAGACTACTGGTAGAATGTAGTTCCTCAGAGACAGGATAGTAACAGGCTACTGGTAGAATGTAGTTCTCAGAGACAGGATAGTAAACAGACTACTGGTAGAATGTAGTTCTCAGAGACAGGATAGTAACAGACTACTGTTAGAATGTAGTTCTCAGAGACAGGATAGTAACAGCTACTGGTAGAATGTAGTTCTCAGAGACAGGATAGGTAACAGACTACTGGTTAGAATGTAGGTCTCAGAGACAGGATAGTAACAGCCTACTGGTAGAATGTAGTTCTCAGAGACAGGATAGTAACAGACTACTGGTAGAATGTAGTTCTCAGAGACAGGATAGTAACAGACTACTGTAGAATGTAGTTCGCAGAGACAGGATAGTAACAGGCTACTGGTAGAATGTAGTTCTCAGAGACAGGATAGTAACAGACTACTGGTAGAATGTAGTTCTCAGAGACAGGATAGTAACAGACTACTGGTAGAATGTAGTTCTCAGAGACAGGAATAGTAACAGACTACTGGTAGAATGTAGTTCTCAGAGACGGATAGTAACAGGCTACTGGTAGAATGTAGTTCTCAGAGACAGGATAGTAACAGGCTACTGGTAGAATGTAGTTCTCAGGACAGGATAGTAACAGGACTACTGGTAGAATGTAGTTCTCCAGAGGACAGGATAGTAACAGGCTACTGGTAGAATGTATGTTCTCAGAGACAGGATGTAACAGACTACTGGTAGAATGTAGTTCTCAAAAGAGACAGCGACCTGAATAGAATAACAGGCTACTGGTAGAATGTAGTTCTCAGAGACAGGATAGTAACAGACTACTGGTAGAATGTAGTTCTCAGAGACAGGATAGTAACAGACTACTGTTAGAATGTAGTTCTCAGAGACAGGATAGTAACAGGCTACTGTTAGAAGTAGTTCCAGAGACAGGATAGTAACAGACTACTGTTAGAATGTAGTTCTCAGAGACAGGATAGTAACAGGGCTACTGTTAGAATGTATGTCTCAGAGACAGGATAGTAACAGACTACTGGTAGAATGTAGTTCTCAGAGACAGGATAGTAACAGACTACTGGTAGAATGTAGTTCTCAGAGACAGGATAGTAAACAGGCTACTGTTAGAATGTAGTTCTCAGAGACAGGATAGTAACAGACTACTGGTAGAATGTAGTTCTCAGAGACAGGATAGTAACAGGCTACTGGTCGAATGTAGTTCTCAGAGACAGGATAGTAACAGGCTACTGGTAGAATGTAGTTCTCAGAGACAGGATAGTAACGACTACTGGTAGAATGTAGTTCTCAGAGACAGGATAGTAACAGGCTACTGGTATAATGTAGTTCTCAGAGACAGGATAGTAAACAGACTACTGGTAGAATGTAGTTCTCAGAGACAGGATGGTAACAGACTACTGGTAGAATGTAGTTCTCAGAGACAGGATAGTAACAGACTACTGGTTAGAATGTAGTTCTCAGAGACAGGATAGTAACAGACTACTGGTAGAATGTAGTTCTCAGAGACAGGATAGTAACAGACTACTGTTAGAATGTAGTTCTCAGAGACCAGGATAGTAACAGGCTACTGGTAGAATGTAGTTCTTCAGAGACAGGATAGTAACAGGCTACTGGTAGAATGTAGTTCTCAGAGACAGGATAGTAACAGACTACTGTTAGAATGTAGTTCTCAGAGACAGGATAGTAACAGACTACTGGTAGAATGTAGTTCTCAGAGACAGGATAGTAACAGACTACTGGTAGAATGTAGTTCTCAGAGACAGGATAGTAACAGGCTACTGGTAGAATGTAGTTCTCAGAGACAGGATAGTAAACAGACTACTGGTAGAATGTAGTTCTCAGAGACAGGATAGTAACAGGCTACTGGTAGAATGTAGTTCTCAAGAGACAGGATAGTACAGGCTACTGGTAGAATGTAGTTCTCAGAGACAGGATAGTAAGCAGACTACTGTTAGAATGTAGTTCTCAGAGACAGGATAGTAACAGACTACTGGTATAGATGATATCATGAAGAAACAATCAAATGGTTTCAAGTTCTGTACTGATCTTCTGACATCCTAACAGCAGCCTCTTCTCATCGATCTGAACGTTGGACATATTTAGAGAACTCCTCTCATCTCAAGGTCCAGGAAATGGAAGCTTGGTCCCATTCCACAACAACACAGGAAGGACAGACCGGCTAGCTGGACGGACTGACAGACAGATTTTGAGTACCAGTCAATAAACAGTTGGAAGATTCAACAGCATGAGGTTATCTAGCCTTCTTTCCAAGCTTTACTATCTGTGTCCTGCACCTGAAAGATACTGGATATCTATAGGACACTACTCCTAGTGATGAGGATATAGGACACTACTCCTAGTGATGAGGATATAGGACCACTACTCCTAGTGATGAGGATATAGGACACTACTCCTAGTGATGAGGATATAGGACACTACTCCTAGTGATGAGGATATAGGACACTACTCCTAGTGATGAGGATATAGGACACTACTCCTAGTGATGAGGATATAGGACACTACTCCTAGTGATGAGGATATAGGACACTACTCCTAGTGATGAGGATATAGAACACTACTCCTAGTGATGAGGATATAGGACACTACTCCTAGTGATGAGGATATAGGACACTACTCCTAGTGATGAGGATATAGGACACTACTCCTAGTGATGAGGATATAGGACACTACTTCTAGTGATGAGGATATAGGACACTACTCCTAGTGATGAGGATATAGGACACTACTCCTAGTGATGAGGATATAGGACACTACTCCTAGTGATGAGGATATAGGACACTACTCCTAGTGATATGAGGATATAGGACACTACTCCTAGTGATATGAGAATATAGGACACTACTTCTAGTGATATGAGGATATAGGACACTACTCCTAGTGATGAGGATATAGGACACTACTCCTAGTGATATGAGGAATATAGGACACTACTCCTAGTGATATGAGGATATCTATAGGACACTACTTCTAGCGATATGAGGATATAGGACACTACTCCTAGTGATGAGGATATAGGACACATACTCCTAGTGATGAGGAATAGGACACTACTCCTAGTGATGAGGATATAGGACACTACTCCTAGTGATGAGGATATAGGACACTACTCTTAGTGATGAGGATATAGGACACTACTCCTAGTGATGAGGATATAGGACACTACTCCTAGTGATGAGGATATAGAACACTACTCCTAGTGATGAGGATATAGGACACTACTCCTAGTGATGAGGATATATGACACTACTCCTAGTGATGAGGATATAGGACACTACTCCTAGTGATGAGGATATAGGACACTACTTCTAGTGATGAGGATATAGGACACTACTCCTAGTGATGAGGATATAGGACACTACTCCTAGTGATGAGGATATAGGACACTACTCCTAGTGATGAGGATATAGGACACTACTCCTAGTGATGAGGATATAGGGCACTACTCCTAGTGATATGAGGATATAGGACACTACTCCTAGTGATATGAGGATATAGGACACTACTTCTAGTGATATGAGGATATAGGACACTACTCCTAGTGATGAGGATATAGGACACTACTCCTAGTGATATGAGGATATAGGACACTACTCCTAGTGATATGAGGATATAGGACACTACTCCTAGTGATGAGGATATAGGACACTACTCCTAGTGATATGAGGATATAGGACACTACTTCTAGTGATATGAGGATATAGGACACTACTCCTAGTGATGAGGATATAGGACACTACTCCTAGTGATGAGGATATAGGACACTACTCCTAGTGATATGAGGATTATAGGACACCACTCCTAGTGATATGAGGATATAGGACACTACTCCTAGTGATGAGGATATAGGACACTACTCCTAGTGATGAGGATATAGGACACTACTCCTAGTGATGAGGATATAGGACACTACTCCTAGTGATGAGGATATAGGACACTACTTCTAGTGATGTGAGGATATAGGACACTACTCCTAGTGATGAGGATATAGGACACTACTTCTAGTGATGAGGATATAGGACACTACTCCTAGTGATGAGGATATAGGACACTACTTCTAGTGATGAGGATATAGGACACTACTCCTAGTGATGAGGATATAGGACACTACTTCTAGTGATGAGGATATAGGACACTACTCCTAGTGATGAGGATATAGGACACTACTCCTAGTGATGAGGATATAGGACACTACTCCTAGTGATGAGGATATAGGACACTACTTCTAGTGATGAGGATATAGGACACTACTCCTAGTGATGAGGATATAGGACACTACTCCTAGTGATGAGGATATAGGACACTACTCCTAGTGATGAGGATATAGGACACTACTCCTAGTGATATGAGGATATAGGACACTACTATAGTGATATGTAGGATATAGGACACTACTCCTAGTGATATGAGGATATAGGACACTACTCCTAGTGATATGAGGATATAGGACATTACTTCTAGTGATATGAGGATATAGGACACTACTCCTAGTGATATGAGGATATAGGACACTACTTCCTAGTGATGAGTATATAGTACACTACTCCTAGTAATATGAGGACATAGGACACTACTTCTAGGATATGAGGATATAGGACACTACTCCTAGTGATGAGGATATAGACACTACTCCTAGTGATGAGGATATAGGACACTACTCTAGTGATATGAGGATATAGGACACTACTCCTAGTGATATGAGGATATAGGACACTACTCCTAGTGATATGAGGATATAGGACACTACTCCTAGTGATATGAGGATATAGGACACTACTTCTAGTGATATGAGGATATAGGACACTACTCCTAGTGATATGAGGATATAGGACACTACTCCTAGTGATATGAGGATATAGGCACTACGCTAGTGATATGAGGATATAGCACACTACTCCTAGGGATATGAGGATATAGGACACTACTCCTAGTGATATGAGGATATAGGACACTACTTCTAGTGATGATGAGGATATAGGACACTACTCCTAGTGATATGAGGATATAGGACACTACTCCTAGTGATATGAGGATATAGGACACTACTCCTAGTGATATGAGGATATAGGACACTACTCCTAGTGATATGAGGATATAGGACACTACTCCTAGTGATATGAGGATATAGGACACTACTCCTAGTGATATGAGGATATAGGACACTACTTCTAGTGATATGAGGATATAGGACACTACTTCTAGTGATATGAGGATATCTATAGGACACTACTCCTAGTGATATGAGGATATAGGACACTACTCCTAGTGATATGAGGCATAGGACACTACTCCTAGTGATATGAGGATATCTGTAGGACACTACTCCTAGTGATATGAGGATATCTGTAGGACACTACTTCTAGTGATATGAGGATATATGACACTACTCCTAGTGATATGAGGACATAGGACACTACTCCTAGTGATGAGGATATAGGACACTACTTCTAGTGATGAGGATATAGGACACTACTCTAGTGATGAGGATATCTATAGGACACTAGTCCTAGTGATATGAGGATATAGGACACTACTCCTAGTGATATGAGGATATCTATAGGACACTACTCCTAGTGATGAGGATATAGGACACTACTTCTAGTGATGAGGATATAGGACACTACTCCTAGTGATGAGGATATAGGACACTACTCCTAGTGATATGAGGATATAGGACACTACTCCTAGTGATATGAGGATATCTATAGGACACTACTTCTAGCGATATGAGGATATAGGACACTACTCCTAGTGATGAGGATATAGGACACTACTCCTAGTGATGAGGATATAGGACACTACTCCTAGTGATGAGGATATAGGACACTACTCCTAGTGATGAGGATATAGGACACTACTCTTAGTGATGAGGATATAGGACACTACTCCTAGTGATGAGGATATAGGACACTACTCCTAGTGATGAGGATATAGAACACTACTCCTAGTGATGAGGATATAGGACACTACTCCTAGTGATGAGGATATATGACACTACTCCTAGTGATGAGGATATAGGACACTACTCCTAGTGATGAGGATATAGGACACTACTTCTAGTGATGAGGATATAGGACACTACTCCTAGTGATGAGGATATAGGACACTACTCCTAGTGATGAGGATATAGGACACTACTCCTAGTGATGAGGATATAGGACACTACTCCTAGTGATGAGGATATAGGGCACTACTCCTAGTGATATGAGGATATAGGACACTACTCCTAGTGATATGAGGATATAGGACACTACTTCTAGTGATATGAGGATATAGGACACTACTCCTAGTGATGAGGATATAGGACACTACTCCTAGTGATATGAGGATATAGGACACTACTCCTAGTGATATGAGGATATAGGACACTACTCCTAGTGATGAGGATATAGGACACTACTCCTAGTGATATGAGGATATAGGACACTACTTCTAGTGATATGAGGATATAGGACACTACTCCTAGTGATGAGGATATAGGACACTACTCCTAGTGATGAGGATATAGGACACTACTCCTAGTGATATGAGGATATAGGACACTACTCCTAGTGATATGAGGATATAGGACACTACTCCTAGTGATGAGGATATAGGACACTACTCCTAGTGATGAGGATATAGGAACTACTCCTAGTGATGAGGATATAGGACACTACTCCTAGTGATGAGGATATAGGACACTACTTCTAGTGATGAGGATATAGGACACTACTCCTAGTGATGAGGATATAGGACACTACTTCTAGTGATGAGGATATAGGACACTACTCCTAGTGATGAGGATATAGGACACTACTTCTAGTGATGAGGATATAGGACACTACTCCTAGTGATGAGGATATAGGACACTACTTCTAGTGATGAGGATATAGGACACTACTCCTAGTGATGAGGATATAGGACACTACTCCTAGTGATGAGGATATAGGACACTACTCATAGTGATGAGGATATAGGACACTACTTCTAGTGATGAGGATATAGGACACTACTCCTAGTGATGAGGATATAGGACACTACTCCTAGTGATGAGGATATAGGACACTACTCCTAGTGATGAGGATATAGGACACTACTCCTAGTGATATGAGGATATAGGACACTACTTATAGTGATATGAGGATATAGGACACTACTCCTAGTGATATGAGGATATAGGACACTACTCCTAGTGATATGAGGATATAGGACATTACTTCTAGTGATATGAGGATATAGGACACTACTCCTAGTGATATGAGGATATAGGACACTACTCCTAGTGATGAGTATATAGTACACCTACTCCTAGTAATATGAGGACATAGGACACTACTTCTAGTGATATGAGGATATAGGACACTACTCCTAGTGATGAGGATATAGGACACTACTCCTAGTGATGAGGATATAGGACACTACTCCTAGTGATATGAGGATATAGGACACTACTCCTAGTGATATGAGGATATAGGACACTACTCCTAGTGATATGAGGATATAGGACACTACTCCTAGTGATATGAGGATATAGGACACTACTTCTAGTGATATGAGGATATAGGACACTACTCCTAGTGATATGAGGATATAGGACACTACTCCTAGTGATATGAGGATATAGGACACTACTCCTAGTGATATGAGGATATAGCACACTACTCCTAGGGATATGAGGATATAGGACACTACTCCTAGTGATATGAGGATATAGGACACTACTTCTAGTGATATGAGGATATAGGACACTACTCCTAGTGATATGAGGATATAGGACACTACTCCTAGTGATATGAGGATATAGGACACTACTCCTAGTGATATGAGGATATAGGACACTACTCCTAGTGATATGAGGATATAGGACACTACTCCTAGTGATATGAGGATATAGGACACTACTCCTAGTGATATGAGGATATAGGACACTACTCTAGTGATATGAGGATATAGGACACTACTTCTAGTGATATGAGGATATCTATAGGACACTACTCCTAGTGATATGAGGATATAGGACACTACTCCTAGTGATATGAGGACATAGGACACTACTCTAGTGATATGGAGGATATCTGTAGGACACTACTCCTAGTGATATGAGGATATCTGTAGGACACTACTTCTAGTGATATGAGGATATATGACACTACTCCTAGTGATATGAGGACATAGGACACTACTCCTAGTGATGAGGATATAGGACACTACTCCTAGTGATGAGGATATAGGACACTACTCCTAGTGATGAGGATATATAGGACACTACTCCTAGTGATATGAGGATATAGGACACTACTCCTAGTGATATGAGGATATATAGGACACTACTCCTAGTGATGAGGATATAGGACACTACTTCTAGTGATGAGGATATAGGACACTACTCCTAGTGATGAGGATATAGGACACTACTCTAGTGATGAGGATATAGGACACTACTCCTAGTGATGAGGATATAGGACAACTACTCCTAGTGATGAGGATATAGGACACTCTTCTAGTGATGAGGATATAGGACACTACTCCTAGTGATGAGGGATATAGGACACTACTCCTAGTGATATGAGGATTAAGGACACTACTCCTAGTGATATGAGGATATAGGACACCTACTCTAGTGATATGAGGATATAGGACACTACTCCTAGTGATGAGGATATAGGACACTACTCTAGTGATATGAGGATATAGGAACTACTCCCTAGTGATTGAGGATATTATAGGACACTACTTCTAGCGATATGAGGATATAGGAACTACTCCTAGTGATGAGGATATAGGACACTACTCCTAGTGATTGAGGATATAGGACACTACTCCTAGTGATGAGGATATAGGACACTACTCCTAGTGATGAGGATATAGGACACTACTCCTAGTGATGAGGATATAGGACACTACTCCTAGTGATGAGGATATAGGACACTACTCCTAGTGATGAGGATATAGGACACTACTCCTAGTGATGAGGATATAGGACACTACTCCTAGTGATGAGGATATAGGACACTACTCCTAGTGATGAGGATATAGGACACTACTCCTAGTGATGAGGATATAGGACACTACTCCTAGTGATGAGGATATAGGACACTACTCCTAGTGATATGAGGATATAGGACACTACTCCTAGTGATATGAGGATATAGGACACTACTCCTAGTGATATGAGGATATAGGACACTACTCCTAGTGATGAGGATATAGGACACTACTCCTAGTGATATGAGGATATAGGACACTACTCCTAGTGATATGAGGATATATAGGACACTACTCCTAGTGATATGAGGATATAGGACACTACTCCTAGTGATATGAGGATATAGGACACTACTCTACACTCTCCTAGTGATGAGGATATAGGACACTACTCCTAGTTGATGCGAGTATAGGACACTATCCTAGTGATGAGGATATAGGACACTACTCCTAGTGATGAGGATATAGGACCACTATCCTAGTGATATGAAGGATATAGGACACTGACTCTAGTGATAGAGGATATAGGACACTACTCCTAGTGATATGAGGATATAGGACACTACTCCTAGTGATATGAGGATATAGGACACTACTTCTAGTGATATGAGGATATAGGACACTACTCCTAGTGATATGAGGATATAGGACACTACTCCTAGTGATGAGTATATAGTACACTACTCCTAGTAATATGAGGACATAGGACACTACTTCTAGTGATATGAGGATATAGGACACTACTCCTAGTGATGAGGATATAGGGACACTACTCCTAGTGATGAGGATATAGGACACTACTCCTAGTGATATGAGGATATAGGACACTACTCCTAGTGATATGAGGATATAGGACACTACTCCTAGTGATATGAGGATATAGGACACTACTCCTAGTGATATGAGGATATAGGACACTACTTCTAGTGATATGAGGATATAGGACACTACTCCTAGTGATATGAGGATATAGGACACTACTCCTAGTGATATGAGGATATAGGACACTACTCCTAGTGATATGAGGATATAGGACACTACTCCTAGTGATATGAGGATATAGGACACTACTCCTAGTGATATGAGGATATAGGACACTACTTCTAGTGATATGAGGATATAGGACACTACTCCTAGTGATATGAGGATATAGGACACTACTCCTAGTGATATGAGGATATAGGACACTACTCCTAGTGATATGAGGATATAGGACACTACTCCTAGTGATATGAGGATATAGGACACTACTCCTAGTGATATGAGGATATAGGACACTACTCCTAGTGATATGAGGATATCTGTAGGACACTACTTCTAGTGATATGAGGATATCTGTAGGACATTACTCCTAGTGATATGAGGATATCTGTAGGACACTACTTCTAGTGATATGAGGATATCTATAGGACACTACTCCTAGTGATATGAGGATATAGGACACTACTTCTAGTGATATGAGGATATAGGACACTACTCCTAGTGATATGAGGATATAGGACACTACTTCTAGTGATATGAGGATATAGGACACTACTCCTAGTAATATGAGGATATAGGACACTACTCCTAGTGATATGAGGATATAGGACACTACTCCTAGTGATATGAGGGATATAGGACACTACTCCTAGTGATATGAGGATATAGGACACTACTCCTAGTGATATGAGGACATAGGACACTACTTCTAGTGATATGAGGATATATGACACTACTTCTAGTGATATGAGGATATAGGACACTACTTCTAGTGATGAGGATATAGGCACTACTCCTAGTGATGAGGATATAGGACACTACTTCTAGTGATATGAGGACATAGGACACTACTCCTAATGATATGAGGATATAGGACACTACTTCTAGTGATATGAGGATATAGGACACTACTCCTAGTGATATGAGGACATAGGACACTACTTCTAGTGATATGAGGATATATGACACTACTCCTAGTGATATGAGGACATAGGACACTACTCCTAGTGATGAGGATATAGGACACTACTTCTAGTGATGAGGATATAGGACACTACTCCTAGTGATGAGGATATCTATAGGACACTAGTCCTAGTGATATGAGGATATAGGACACTACTCCTAGTGATATGAGGGATATTCTATAGGACACTACTCCTAGTGATGAGGATATAGGACACTACTCTAGTGATATGAGGAATAGGACACTATCCTAGTGATATGAGGATATCTGTAGGACACTACTCCTAGTGATATGAGGATATCTGTAGGACACTACTTCTAGTGATATGAGGATATCTGTAGGACACTACTCCTAGTGATATGAGGATATCTGTAGGACACTACTTCTAGTGATATGAGGATATCTATAGGACACTACTCCTAGTGATATGAGGATATAGGACACTACTTCTAGTGATATGAGGATATAGGACACTACTTCTAGTGATATGAGGATATAGGACACTACTCCTAGTGATATGAGGATATAGGACACTACTTCTAGTGATATGAGGATATAGGACACTACTCCTAGTGATATGCAGGATATAGGACACTACTCCTAGTGATATGAGGATATAGGACACTACTCCTAGTGATATGAGGATATAGGAACTACTCCTAGTGATATGAGGATATAGGACACTACTCCTAGTGATATGAGGACATAGGACACTACTCCTAGTGATATGAGGATATCTGTAGGACACTACTTCTAGTGATATGAGGATATCTGTAGGACACTACTCCTAGTGATATGAGGATATAGGACACTACTCCTAGTGATATGAGGATATAGGACACTACTTCTAGTGATGAGGATATAGGACACTACTCCTAGTGATGAGGATATAGGACACTACTTCTAGTGATGAGGATATAGGACACTACTCCTAGTGATGAGGATATAGGACACTACTTCTAGTGATGGGATATAGGACACTACTCCTAGTGATGAGGATATAGGACACTACTCCTAGTGATGAGGATATAGGACACTACTCCTAGTGATATGAGGATATAGGACACTACTTCTAGTGATATGAGGATATAGGACACTACTCATAGTGCTATGAGGATATAGGACACTACTCCTAGTGATATGAGGATATAGGACACTACTTCTAGTGATATGAGGATATAGGACACTACTCCTAGTGATATGAGGATATAGGACACTACTACTCAGTGATGAGTATATAGTACACTACTCCTAGTAATATGAGGACATAGGACAATACCTCTAGTGATATGAGGATATAGGACAACTACTCCTAGTGATGAGGATATAGGACCCATACTCCTAGTGATGGGATATAGACACTCTCCTAGTGATATGAGGTATAGGACACTACTCCTAGTGATATGAGGATATAGGACACTACTCCTAGTGATATGAGGATATAGGACACTACTCCTAGTGATATGAGGATATAGGACACTACTTCTAGTGATATGAGGATATAGGACACTACTCCTAGTGATATGAGGATATAGGACACTACTCCTAGTGATATGAGGATATAGGACACTACTCCTAGTGATATGAGGATATAGCACACTACTCCTAGGGATATGAGGATATAGGACACTACTCCTAGTGATATGAGGATATAGGACACTACTTCTAGTGATATGAGGATATAGGACACTACTCCTAGTGATATGAGGATATAGGACACTACTCCTAGTGATATGAGGATATAGGACACTACTCCTAGTGATATGAGGATATAGGACACTACTCCTAGTGATATGAGGATATAGGACACTACTCCTAGTGATATGAGGACATAGGACACTACTCCTAGTGATATGAGGATATCTGTAGGACACTACTTCTAGTGATATGAGGATATCTGTAGGACACTACTCCTAGTGATATGAGGATATCTGTAGGACACTACTTCTAGTGATATGAGGATATCTATAGGACACTACTCCTAGTGATATGAGGATATAGGACACTACTTCTAGTGATATGAGGATATAGGACACTACTCCTAGTGATATGAGGATATAGGACACTACTTCTAGTGATATGAGGATATAGGACACTACTCCTAAGTAATATGAGGATATGGACACTACTCCTAGTGATATGAGGATATAGGACACTACTCCTAGTGATATGAGGATATAGGACACTACTCCTTAGTGATATGAGGATATAGGACACTACTCCTAGTGATATGAGGACATAGGACACTACTTCTAGTGATATGAGGATATATGACACTACTTCTAGTGATATGAGGATATAGGACACTTCTTCTAGTTGATGAGGATATAGGACACTACTCCTAGTGATGAGGATATAGACACTACTTCTAGTGATATGAGGACATGGACACTACTCCTAATGATATGAGGATATAGGACACTACTTCTAGTGATATGAGGATATAGGACACTACTCCTAGTGATATGAGGACATAGGACACTACTTCTAGTGATATGAGGATATATGACACTACTCCTAGTGATATGAGGACATAGGACACTACTCCTAGTGATGAGGATATAGGACACTACTTCTAGTGATGAGGATATAGGACACTACTCCTAGTGATGAGGATATATATAGGACACTAGTCCTAGTGATATGAGGATATAGGACACTACTCCTAGTGATATGAGGATATCTATAGGACACTACTCCTAGTGATGAGGATATAGGACACTACTCCTAGTGATATGAGGACATAGGACACTACTCCTAGTGATATGAGGATATCTGTAGGACACTACTCCTAGTGATATGAGGATATCTGTAGGACACTACTTCTAGTGATATGAGGATATCTGTAGGACACTACTCCTAGTGATATGAGGATATCTGTAGGACACTACTTCTAGTGATATGAGGATATCTATAGGACACTACTCCTAGTGATATGAGGATATAGGACACTACTTCTAGTGATATGAGGATATAGGACACTACTTTAGTGATATGAGGATATAGGACACTACTTCCTAGTGATATGAGGATATAGGACACTACTCCTAGTGATATGAGGATATAGGACACTACTCCTAGTGATATGAGGATATATGGACACTACTCCTAGTGATATGAGGACATCGGACCTACTCCTAGTGATATGAGGATATCTGTAGGACACTACTTCTAGTGATATGAGGATATCTGTAGGACACTACTCCTAGTGATATGAGGATATAGGACACTACTCCTAGTGATATGAGGATATAGGACACTACTTCTAGTGATGAGGATATAGGACACTACTCCTAGTGATGAGGATATAGGACACTACTTCTAGTGATATGAGGACATAGGACACTTACTCCTAGTGATATGAGGATATAGGACACTACTTCTAGTGATATGAGGATATAGGACACTACTCCTAGTGATATGAGGACATAGGACACTACTTCTAGTGATATGAGGATATATGACACTACTCCTAGTGATATGAGGACATAGGACACTACTCCTAGTGATGAGGATATAGGACACTACTTCTAGTGATGAGGATATAGGACACTACTCCTAGTGATGAGGATATCTATAGGACACTAGTCCTAGTGATATGAGGATATAGGACACTACTCCTAGTGATATGAGGATATCTATAGGACACTACTCCTAGTGATGAGGATATAGGACACTACTTCTAGTGATGAGGATATAGGACACTACTCCTAGTGATGAGGATATAGGACACTACTTCTAGGGATATGAGGATATAGGACACTACTCCTAGTGATGAGGATATAGGACACTACTTCTAGTGATATGAGGATATAGGACACTACTTCCTAGTGATATGAGGATATAGGACACTACTAGTGATATGAGGATATAGGACACTACTTCTAGTGATATGAGGATATAGGACACTACTTCTAGTGATATGAGGATATAGGACACTAGTCCTAGTGATATGAGGATATAGGACACTACTCCTAGTGATATGAGGATATCTATAGGACACTACTTCTAGTGATATGAGGATATAGGACACTACTTCTAGTGATATGAGGATATAGGACACTACTTATAGTGATATGAGGATATAGGACACTACTTCTAGTGATATGAGGATATAGCACACTACTCCTAGTGATATGAGGATATCGGACACTACTTCTAGTGATATGAGGATATCTGTAGGACACTACTTCTAGTGATATGAGGATATCTATAGGACACTACTCCTAGTGATATGAGGATATAGGACACTACTCCTAGTGATATGAGGATATCTATAGGACACTACTTCTAGTGATATGAGGATATAGGACACTACTTCTAGTGATATGAGGATATAGGACACTACTTCTAGTGATATGAGGATATCTATAGGACACTACTTCTAGTGATATGAGGATATCTATAGGACACTACTTCTAGTGATATGAGGATATAGGACACTACTTCTAGTGATATGAGGATATCTGTAGGACACTACTTCTAGTGATATGAGGACATAGGACACTACTTCTAGTGATATGAGGATATAGGACACTACTTCTAGTGATATGAGGATATAGGACACTACTTCTAGTGATATGAGGATATCTATAGGACACTACTTCTAGCGATATGAGGATATAGGACACTACTTCTAGTGATATGAGGATATAGGACACTACTCCTAGTGATGAGGATATAGGACACTACTCCTAGTGATATGAGGATATAGGACACTACTTCTAGTGATATGAGGATATCTATAGGACACTACTCCTAGTGATATGAGGATATAGGACACTACTCCTAGTGATATGAGGATATAGGACACTACTCCTAGTGATATGAGGATATAGGACACTACTCCTAGTGATGAGGATATAGGACACTACTTCTAGGGATATGAGGATATAGGACACTACTTCTAGGGATATGAGGATATAGGACACTACTTCTAGTGATATGAGGATATAGGACACTACTTCTAGTGATATGAGGATATAGGACACTACTCCTAGTGATATGAGGATATAGGACACTACTCCTAGTGATGAGGATATAGGACACTACTCCTAGTGATATGAGGATATCTATAGGACACTACTTCTAGTGATATGAGGATATCTGTAGGACACTACTCCTAGTGATGAGGATATAGGACACTACTCCTAGTGATATGAGGATATAGGACACTACTTCTAGTGATATGAGGATATCTGTAGGACACTACTTCTAGTGATATGAGGACATAGGACACTACTCCTAGTGATATGAGGATATCTGTAGGACACTACTTCTAGTGATATGAGGATATCTGTAGGACACTACTCCTAGTGATATGAGGATATAGGACACTACTCCTAGTGATATGAGGATATAGGACACTACTTCTAGTGATGAGGATATAGGACACTACTCCTAGTGATGAGGATATAGGACACTACTTCTAGTGATATGAGGACATAGGACACTACTCCTAGTGATATGAGGATATAGGACACTACTTCTAGTGATATGAGGATATAGGACACTACTCCTAGTGATGAGGATATAGGACACTACTTCTAGTGATGAGGATATAGGACACTACTCCTAGTGATGAGGATATCTATAGGACACTAGTCCTAGTGATATGAGGATATAGGACACTACTCCTAGTGATATGAGGATATCTATAGGACACTACTCCTAGTGATGAGGATATAGGACACTACTTCTAGTGATGAGGATATAGGACACTACTCCTAGTGATGAGGATATAGGACACTACTTCTAGGGATATGAGGATATAGGACACTACTCCTAGTGATGAGGATATAGGACACTACTTCTAGTGATATGAGGATATAGGACACTACTCCTAGTGATATGAGGATATAGGACACTACTAGTGATATGAGGATATAGGACACTACTTCTAGTGATATGAGGATATAGGACACTACTTCTAGTGATATGAGGATATAGGACACTAGTCCTAGTGATATGAGGATATAGGACACTACTCCTAGTGATATGAGGATATCTATAGGACACTACTTCTAGTGATATGAGGATTATAGGACACTACTTCTAGTGATATGAGGATATAGGACACTACTTCTAGTGATATGAGGATATAGGACACTACTTCTAGTGATATGAGGATATAGCACACTACTCCTAGTGATATGAGGATATCGGACACTACTTCTAGTGATATGAGGATATCTGTAGGACACTACTTCTAGTGATATGAGGATATCTATAGGACACTACTCCTAGTGATATGAGGATATAGGACACTACTCCTAGTGATATGAGGACATAGGACACTACTTCTAGTGATATGAGGATATAGGACACTACTTCTAGTGATATGAGGATATAGGACACTACTTCTAGTGATATGAGGATATCTATAGGACACTACTTCTAGTGATATGAGGATATCTATAGGACACTACTTCTAGTGATATGAGGATATAGGACACTACTCTAGTGATATGAGGATATAGGACACTACTTCTAGTGATATGAGGATATAGGACACTACTTCTAGTGATATGAGGATATAGGACACTAGTCCTAGTGATATGAGGATATAGGACACTACTCCTAGTGATATGAGGATATCTATAGGACACTACTTCTAGTGATATGAGGATATAGGACACTACTTCTAGTGATATGAGGATATAGCACACTACTCCTAGTGATATGAGGATATCGGACACTACTTCTAGTGATATGAGGATATCTGTAGGACACTACTTCTAGTGATATGAGGATATCTATAGGACACTACTCCTAGTGATATGAGGATATAGGACACTACTCCTAGTGATATGAGGACATAGGACACTACTTCTAGTGATATGAGGATATAGGACACTACTTCTAGTGATATGAGGATATAGGACACTACTTCTAGTGATATGAGGATATAGGACACTACTTCTAGTGATATGAGGATATAGCACACTACTCCTAGTGATATGAGGATATCGGACACTACTTCTAGTGATATGAGGATATCTGTAGGACACTACTTCTAGTGATATGAGGATATCTATAGGACACTACTCCTAGTGATATGAGGATATAGGACACTACTCCTAGTGATATGAGGACATAGGACACTACTTCTAGTGATATGAGGATATAGGACACTACTTCTAGTGATATGAGGATATAGGACACTACTTCTAGTGATATGAGGATATCTATAGGACACTACTTCTAGTGATATGAGGATATCTATAGGACACTACTTCTAGTGATATGAGGATATAGGACACTACTTCTAGTGATATGAGGATATCTGTAGGACACTACTTCTAGTGATATGAGGACATAGGACACTACTTCTAGTGATATGAGGATATAGGACACTACTTCTAGTGATATGAGGATATAGGACACTACTTCTAGTGATATGAGGATATCTATAGGACACTACTTCTAGCGATATGAGGATATAGGACACTACTTCTAGTGATATGAGGATATAGGACACTACTCCTAGTGATGAGGATATAGGACACTACTCCTAGTGATATGAGGATATAGGACACTACTTCTAGTGATATGAGGATATCTATAGGACACTACTCCTAGTGATATGAGGATATAGGACACTACTCCTAGTGATATGAGGATATAGGACACTACTCCTAGTGATATGAGGATATAGGACACTACTCCTAGTGATGAGGATATAGGACACTACTTCTAGGGATATGAGGATATAGGACACTACTTCTAGGGATATGAGGATATAGGACACTACTCCTAGGGAAATGAGGATATAGGACACTACTCCTAGTGATATGAGGATATAAACACTACTTCTAGTGATATGAGGATATAGGACACTACTCCTAGTGATATGAGGATATAGGACACTACTTCTAGTGATATGAGGATATCTATAGGACACTACTTATAGTGATATGAGGATATAGGACACTACTTCTAGTGATATGAGGATATAGGACACTACTCCTAGTGATATGAGGATATAGGACACTACTTCTAGTGATATGAGGATATCTGTAGGACACTACTTCTAGTGATATGAGGATATAGGACACTACTCCTAGTGATATGAGGATATAGGACACTACTCCTAGTGATATGAGGATATAGGACACTACTCCTAGTGATATGAGGATATAGGACACTACTCCTAGTGATATGAGGACATAGGACACTACTCCTAGTGATATGAGGATATCTGTAGGACACTACTTCTAGTGATATGAGGATATCTGTAGGACACTACTCCTAGTGATATGAGGATATAGGACACTACTCCTAGTGATATGAGGATATAGGACACTACTTCTAGTGATGAGGATATAGGACACTACCCCTAGTGATGAGGATATAGGACACTACTTCTAGTGATATGAGGACATAGGACACTACTCCTAGTGATATGAGGATATAGGACACTACTTCTAGTGATATGAGGATATAGGACACTACTCCTAGTGATATGAGGACATAGGACACTACTTCTAGTGATATGAGGATATATGACACTACTCCTAGTGATATGAGGACATAGGACACTACTCCTAGTGATGAGGATATAGGACACTACTTCTAGTGATGAGGATATAGGACACTACTCCTAGTGATGAGGATATCTATAGGACACTAGTCCTAGTGATATGAGGATATAGGACACTACTCCTAGTGATATGAGGATATCTATAGGACACTACTCCTAGTGATGAGGATATAGGACACTACTCCTAGTGATATGAGGATATAGGACACTACTTCTAGTGATATGAGGATATCTGTAGGACACTACTTCTAGTGATATGAGGATATAGGACACTACTCCTAGTGATATGAGGATATAGGACACTACTCCTAGTGATATGAGGATATAGGACACTACTCCTAGTGATATGAGGATATAGGACACTACTCCTAGTGATATGAAGATATAGGACACTACTCCTAGTGATGAGGATATAGGACACTACTCCTAGTGATATGAGGATATCTATAGGACACTACTTCTAGTGATATGAGGATATCTGTAGGACACTACTCCTAGTGATGAGGATATAGGACACTACTCCTAGTGATATGAGGATATAGGACACTACTTCTAGTGATATGAGGATATCTGTAGGACACTACTTCTAGTGATATGAGGATATCTATAGGACACTACTTCTGATCTAGTCATATGATTCATTACAGACAGGATAGTACCAGTCTGGACAGACGTGATTAATTACAGACAGGATTGTACCAGTCTGGACAGACATGACTCATTACAGACAGGATAGTACCAGTCTGGACCGATATGATTCATTACAGACAGGATAGTACCAGTCTGGACAGATATGATTCATTACAGACAGGATAGTACCAGTCTGGACAGATATGATTCATTACAGACAGGATAGTACCAGTCTGGACAGATATGATTCATTACAGACAGGATTGGACCAGTCTGGACAGAGGGATGGAGTGTGATATGACTCATTACAGACAGGATCGAACCAGTCTGGACAGAGGGATGGAGTGTGATATGGGTGATCTGAGTCTACTAATCACACAGCAGTTGAAGTTGAGTGTCTGTAATCACACTGGGTCATGGCTAAGTAGATGAGACTAACAGCTGAGTCATCATATCAATAAAAATCTAATGTTATTTGTCCCACTACTTACGAGCCCTTTCCAACGATGCAGAGTTGAGACTTCTGTTTCAACAGAATACTCACAGACACACACACACACCACACACACACACCACACACACATACCACATACTTCTGTTTTCAACAGAAAACTCACAGTCATTATTAACCATCTAGATGAGTCCTCCTCCATGACACACACACACACACACCACACACGCATACACAGACTTCTGTTTCAACAGAATACTCACAGACACACACACACACCACACACACACACACACACCACACACACACATACCACATACTTCTGTTTTCAACAGAAAACTCACAGTCATTATTAACCATGTAGATGAGGCCTCCTCCATGACACCCACACACACCACAGGCGACGGGGGCGCAGACACACACACACACACAGCACAGGCAAGGGAGGCACAGACACGAGCGTGAGATCATGCATCACTTATGACACAAATGAATGAGCTGATCTGATTGGCAGAATGATAATAAACAGCCAATGAAATGCTATGACACTTCTCTCTCTCTGTCTCTCTCTGTCTCTCTCGCTCTTCCTCCTCTCTCCCTCCCTCCTTCTCTTCCTCCTCTCTCCCTCCCTCCCTCTTCTCTCTCTCCTCCCTCCCTCCCTCCCTCCCTCCCTCCCTCCCTCCCTCCCTCCTCCCTCCCTCCCTCCCTCCCTCCCTCTTCTCTCCCTCCCTCCCTCCCTCCCTCCCTCCCTCCTCCCTCCCTCCTCTCTCCCTCCCTCCCTCCCTCCCTCCCTCCCTCCCTCCCTCCCTCCCTCCCTCCCTCCCTCCCTCCCTCCTCCCTCCCTCCCTCCCCTCCTTCTCTTCCTCCTCTCTCCCTCCCTCTCTCTCTCTCCCTCTCCCTCCTTCTCTTCCTCCTCTCTCCCCCTCCCTCCCTCCTCTCTCCCTCTTCTCTCTCTCCCTCCTTCTCTTCCTCCTCTCTCTCCCTCCTCCTCTTCCTCCTCTCTCCCCCCTCCTCTCTCCCTCCCTCCCTCCTCCCTCCCTCCCTCCCTCCCTCCCTCCCTCCCTCCCTCCCTCCCTCCCTCCCTCCCTCCCTCCCTCCTCTCTCCCCCCCTCCTCTCTCCCTCCCTCCCACCTCCCTCCCTCCCCCCTCCTCTCTCTCTCCCTCCTTCTCTTCCTCCTCTCTCCCCCCTCTCTCTCCCTCCCTCCCTCCTTCTCTTCCTCCTCTCTCCCCCTCCCTCCCTCCCTCCCTCCTTCTCTCCCTCCCCCCCTCCCTCCCTCCCTCCCTCCCTCCCCCCTCCTCTCTCTCCCCCTCCTCTTCCTCCTCTCTCCCTCCTCTCTCCCTCCCTCCTCTCTCTCTCTCTCTCTCTCTCCCTCCTTCTCTTCCTCCTCTCTCCCCCCTCCTTCCACCAATGTTCATGGCTATCAGTCTTTCTCCACACGTCATCTCACGTCTCCGTACACCACCCAGTGTAATTAAAATGAAGGGTTTCTCCCCACATCACCTCACGTCTCCGTACACCACCCAGTGTAATTAAAATGAAGGGTTTCTCCCCACGTCACTCACGTCTCCGTACACCACCCAGTGTAATTAAAATGAAGGGTTTCTCCCCACGTCACCTCACGTCTCCGTACACCACCCAGTGTAATTAAAATGAAGGGTTTCTCCCCACGTCACCTCACGTCTCCGTACACCACCCAGTGTAATTAAAATAAAGGGTTTCTAGTGGAATAAACAGTGTTCATGAGGACGGGGTAAATACATCCCACTGAGGCATGAAATTAATTAGACAACAGCATACAGGAACAAAACAGAACAGAACAGGAGCACAACAGAGCAGAGCGGAACAGAGCAGAGAATAGAACAGAGAACAGAACAGAGAACAGAGCAGAGCAGAGCAGAGAACAGAATAGAGAAGAGAGCAGAGAACAGAACAGAGAACAGAACAGAATAGAGCAGAGAACAGAACAGAGCAGAGAACAGAACAGAGAACAGAACAGAGAACAGAACAGAGAACAGAACAGAGCAGAGAACAGAACAGAGCAGAGAACAGAATAGAGAACAGAGCAGAGAACAGAACAGAACAGAGAACAGAGCAGAGCAGAGAACAGAACAGAACAGAGAACAGAACAGAAAACAGAACAGAGAACAGAACAGAACAGAGAACAGAACAGAATAGAGAATGGAACAGAGAATAGAACAGAGAACAGAACAGAACAGAGAACAGAGCAGAGAACAGAACAGAGAACAGAACAGAGAACAGAACAGAACAGAGAACAGAGAACAGAACAGAGAACAGAACAGAGAACAGAGAACAGAACAGAGAACAGAACAGAACAGAACAGAACAGAGAACAGAGAACAGAGAACAGAACAGAGAACAGAACAGAGAACAGAGAACAGAGAACAGAGAACAGAGAACAGAACAGAGAAAGGGAGCAGAGAACAGAGAACAGAGCAGAGAACAGAGAACAGAACAGAGAACAGAACAGAGAACAGAACAGAGAACATAACAAAGCAGAACAGAGAACAGAACAGAGAAAGGGAGCAGAGAACAGAGAACAGAGCAGAGAACAGAGAACAGAACAGAGAACAGAACAAATCAGAACAGAGAACAGAACAGAGAAAGGGAGCAGAGAAAGGGAACAGAGAACCTGGCCCGAGGCTCCGTCAAACCGTCATCCGTCACAGTTGGGTGAAATCCATCATGTAAGTGATATCTAAGTTACACAACGTTAAGGCTGGAGATCGATATTCCTCATGGCGGCTCAGCTGTGCATTGAGCTGTTACTTCAGAAGACATGAAGCCATGGGTTGGGGGTTGTCATCCAACACATTCTGCTGAGTCACATAGGGAACCTATCCCTGGCTGACCTGGGATCAGGCTATAATCTAGTGGTCAGGTCAGAGAGACACTGTGTCATCCAACACATTCTGCTGAGTCACATAGGGAACCTATCCAGGGCTGACCTGGGATAAGGACATAGTGCCCTACATTTAACCAGGGCCCATAGGGCTCCATTTTGGACAAGGCCTGTGTAGAAGCAGCCTGTGCAGAACAGTGTCGTCTCCACAGAACAACTTAACATGAATAAATCAATAAGGTAAAACTTCCTCCTAACTTTTGGTAAGTTTGATATTTAAAACTCTATTGAAATTATAAAAACCTCTATTGAAATTATAAAAACCTCTATTGAAATTATAAAAAACTCTATTGAAATTATAAAAACCTCTATTGAAATTATAAAAACCTCTATTGAAATTATAAAAAACTCTATTGAAATTATAAAAAACTCTATTGTAAAAACAATGAATCTATATTTTGTTTCCCGGGAAAAGAGGACTTTCAACAACAAACTTTCAGGTTGTTCAGATTATCAGAACATTATTTTGTCTCTTTTTTAACCGTACCCCCCCAGCGGGTCTTTTTGTTGAGTTTTTCTTTGTCGTCGTGTTTTGAATATCTAAACTAGTATAAGTTACGACTATCTCTGATTAGCGTTCTCAACATCCTCTCTGGGCTCCTCTCCTGTCTGGGTTCTCAACATCCTCTCTGGGCTCCTCCCCTGTCTGGGTTCTCAACATCCTCTCTGGGCTCCTGTCCTGTCTGGGTTCTCAACATCCTCTCTGGTCTCCTCTCCTGTCTGGGTTCTCAACATCCTCTCTGGTCTCCTCTCCTGTCTGGGTTCTCAACATCCTCTCTGGGCTCCTCTCCTGTCTGGGTTCTCAACATCCTCTCTGGGCTCCTCTCCTGTCTGGGTTCTCAACATCCTCTCTGGGCTCCTCTCCTGTCTGGGTTCTCAACATCCTCTCTGGGCTCCTCCCCTGTCTGGGTTCTCAACATCCTCTCTGGGCTCCTCTCCTGTCTGGGTTCTCAACATCCTCTCTGGGCTCCTCTCCTGTCTGGGTTCTCAACATCCTCTCTGGGCTCCTCTCCTGTCTGGGTTCTCAACATCCTCTCTGGGCTCCTCTCCTGTCTGAGTTCTCAACATCCTCTCTGGGCTCCTCTCCTGCTGGGTTCTCAACATCCTCTCTGGGCTCCTCTCCTGTCTGGGTTCTCAACATCCTCTCTGGGCTCCTCCCCTGTCTGGGTTCTCAACATCCTCTCTGGGCTCCTGTCCTGTCTGGGTTCTCAACATCCTCTCTGGTCTCCTCTCCTGTCTGGGTTCTCAACATCCTCTCTGGGCTCCTCTCCTGTCTGGGTTCTCAACATCCTCTCTGGGCTCCTCTCCTGTCTGGGTTGTCAACATCCTCTCTGGGCTCCTCTCCTGTCTGGGTTCTCAACATCCTCTCTGGGCTCCTCTCCTGTCTGGGTTCTCAACATCCTCTCTGGGCTCCTCTCCTGTCTGGGTTCTCAACATCCTCTCTGGGCTCCTCCCCTGTCTGGGTTCTCAACATCCTCTCTGGGCTCCTCTCCTGTCTGGGTTCTCAACATCCTCTCTGGGCTCCTCTCCTGTCTGGGTTCTCAACATCCTCTCTGGGCTCCTCTCCTGTCTGAGTTCTCAACATCCTCTCTGGGCTCCTCCCCTGTCTGGGTTCTCAACATCCTCTCTCGGCTCCAGTCCTGTTTACCTGGTGACAACCCAGGCTGAGGTTCTCAACATCCTCTCTCGGCTCCAGTCCTGTCTACCTGGTGACATTTGGGGATAAACGCTCAACAAACAAAGAGAGAGGAGCTGCAGAGTGGTGGAGAGGATTTGGAAACAGGTGGAGGGGGGGAGGTGAGTTCCCAATGAAAGACACAGAGGGAAATGTGAGTTCCTAAATGTAAGATATAGAGGGAAATGTGAGTTTGATGTGACTAGTACAATCTAACGCACCACCAGCCTACACTCACCACTTCCATCTGAAGAGGTGAATCCCCTGATCATTGGTAAAACCATAGCTTCCCCCCCCCCCCCTGTTATCTGTTATCATAAATATAAAACACATTCTGAAAAAACCAAAACAAACAGAAACCTTTGACTGAACTGTTGATTGCAACTTAAAAGGCAAATTAGGAATTTCAAAAGGCTTCTATTTACAATCCCCTCATAAATAATGTACGTCAGCTAGATACAGTGTAGCTGTTGTGTTGTTGTGTTGAGAACAGGAAACAGTCAGATTCTTCCAGCCACCTTCTGGCATCTTAAAGGAGGAAGAGGTTCTTGTCTGATGGTATGACAGATGTTAAACATTACCAAGGACCACTCCTTCCAAACTTCCTTTTATTTTCTTCTGCTGTGCATAAGGGGAAATAAACAACGGCTTTGGGCGAGATGAACCAGGAGAGTATGTTTCATTGTTGGCCAATCAAAGCCAATGGTAGCTCCCTTCTATAAACTACCACTCACACAACTAAACACACATCTTCTCAAACCTTGTTAAAAGCCTAAAACCAACAAAAATACTGTTTCCTGAATTTGGACTGAAGTTCAACCCTTCCTGTTAATCTACAGTTTTGACAAGCAGCAGACATTGGGAGAAAGAGGTTGGCAATAAATCCATTCGGGCATGTTTACTGTTTCCTGTGGAATGTCTTGGAACACACAGAAGAACCCTCGGAACACACAGAACCCTCGGAACACACAGAACCCTCGGAACACACAGAACCCTCGGAACACACAGAACCCTCGGAACACACAGAACCCTCGGAACACACCGTACCACTACTGGCTCAGGACCAAAACAGCTTCGACAACAACTAGGGAACAGAAAACAGAGAGGGGAGGAAGGAGAGAAGACTTGCAGCAGGAAACAAGTGAAAGAATGTTTTTGTTTTTGTTTTGTGGGCGGCTGGGATTTCAAAGTGGAGCCTTTTTTAGACCTAGTTGTGGTTTTACACTCTTATATAGAAAGATAGACACAGGCCCTCTGATGTGACAAACTGAACTCTATCGGAGAAGTAGTTGGTAAACCAGGCGAGGCAATCATTTGAGAAACCAAGGCTGTTGAGTCTGCCGATAAGAATGTGGTGATTGACAGAGTCAAAAGCTCTGGCAAGGTCGATGAATGTGGCTGTACAGTAATGTCTCTTATCGATGGCGGTTATGATATCATTTAGGACTTTGAGTGTGGCTGAGGTGCACCCATGACCAGCTCTGAAACCAGATTACATAGCGGAGAAGATACGGGGAGATAATGGTCGGTAATCTGTTTGTTAACTTGGCTTTCGAAGACCTTAGAAAGTCTGTAACAGTTTGGGTCTACAGTGGCTCCCCCTTTGAAGAGGGGGATGACCGCGGCAGCTTCCCAATCTTTGGGGATCTCAGACGATACGAAAGAGAGGTTGAACAGGCTAGTGATAGGGGTTGCAACAATTTAGGCAGATCATTTTAGAAAGAGAGGGTCCAGATTGTCTAGCCCGGCTGATTTGTAGGGGTCCATATTTTGCAGCTCTTTCAGAACATCAGTATCTGGATTTGGGTGAAGGAGAAATGGGGGAGGCTTGGGCAAGTTGCTGTGGGGAGTGCAGGGCTGTTGATCGAGGTAGGAGTAGCCAGGTGGAAAGCATGGCTAACCGAAGAAAAATGCTTATTGAAATTCTCAATTATAGTGGATTTATCAGTGGCGACAGTGTTTCCTAGCCTCAGTGCAGTGGGCAGCTGGGAGGAGGTGCTCTTATTCTCCATTCTACAGGATGCAAATTTCTGCTTGAAAAAGCTAGACTTAGCTTTCCTAACTGCCTGTGTATATTGGTTCCTAACATCCCTGAAAAGTTGCATATCATGGGGGCTGTTCGATGCTAATGCAGAACACCACAGGATGTTTTTGTGCTGGTCAAGGGCAGTCAGGTCTGGAGAGAACCAAGGGCTATATCTGTTCCTGGTTCTTCATTTCTTGAATGGGGCATGCTTATTTAAGATGGTGAGGACGGCACTTTTAAAGAAAGACCAGGCATCCTCTACTGACGGGATGAGGTCAATATCCTTCCAGGATACCCGGGCCAGGTCGATTAGAAAGGCCTGCTCGCTGAAGTGTTTTAGGGAGCATTTGACAGTGATGAGGGAAGGTCGTTTGACCGCAGACACATTACGGATTGAGGCAATGAGGCAGTGATCGCTGAGATCCTGGTTGAAAACAGCAGAGGTATATTTGAAGGGCAAGTAGGTTAGGAAGATATCTATGAGGGTGCCCGTGTTTACAGATTTGGGATTGTACCTGGTGGGTCATTGATAATTTATGTGAGATTGAGGGCGTCAAGCTTAGATTGTAGGATGGCCGGGGTGTTAAGCATATCCCAGTTTAGGTCACCTAACAGAACAAACTCTGAAGATAATTAATTCACATATGGTATCCAGGGCTGAGGGAGATCTGTAAACAAGCTGCAACAGTGAGAGACTTATTTCTGGAAAGGTGGATATTTAAAAGTAGTAGTTCAAACTGTTTTGGTAAAGACCTAGATAGTATAACAGAACTCTGCAGGCTCTCTATGCAGTAAATTGCAACTCCGCCCCCTTTGGCAGTTCTATCTTGTCGGAAAATGTTATAGTTAGGGATGGAAATTTCAGGGGTTTTGGTGGCCTTCCTGAGCCATGATTCAGACACGGCTAGGACATCTGGGTTGGCAGAGTGTGCTAAAGCAGTGAATAAAACAAACTTAGGGAGGAGGCTTCAAATGTTAACATGCATGAAACCAAGGCTATTACGATTACAGAAGTCATCAAAAGAGAGCGCCTGGGGAATAGGAGTAGAGTTAGGCACTGCAGGGCCTGGATTCACCTCTACATCACCAGAGGAACAGAGGAGGAGAAGGACAAGGGCACGGTTAAAAGCTATGAGAATTGGTGGCCTAGTACGTTCAGAACAGAGAGTAAAAGGAACAGATTTCTGGGCGAATGGTAGAAAAGATTCAAGGCATAATGTCCAGGCAAAGGTACGGTAGGATGTGAATACAGTGGGGGGTAAACCTGTGCATAGATGAAAGAGATAGCCAGGAGATGCTAAATGTGTTGGTTAATTACAGTGAGACTGGCAGTTATTTGATTGACAATCACCGGCTGACCAAATTTCATTGACTACCCAGGTACAACCCATTATACTGAAGACAGACCCACCCAGGTACAACTCAATATACTGAAGACAGACCCACCCAGGTACAACCCATTATACTGAAGACAGACCCACCCAGGTACAACCCATTATACTGAAGACAGACCCACCGAGGTACAACCCATTATACTGACCCAGGTGCAACACAATATACTGACCCAGGTACAACCCATTATACTGAAGACAGACCCCCCCAGGTACAACCCATTATACTGAAGACAGACCCACCCAGGTACAACCCATTATACTGACCCAGGTACAACCCATTATACTGACCCAGGTACAACCCAATTTACTGAAGACAGACCCACCCAGGTACAACCCATTATACTGAAGACAGACCCACCCAGGTACAACCCATTATACTGACCCAGGTACAACCCATTATACTGACCCAGGTACAACTCAATATACTGACCCAGGTACAACCCATTATACTGACCCAAGTACCACCCAATATACTGAAGACAGACCCACCCAGGTACAACCCATTATACTGACCCAGGTACAACCCATTATACTGACCCAGGTACAACTCAATATACTGACCCAGGTACAACCCATTATACTGACCCAAGTACCACCCATTATACTGACCCACGTACCACCCATTATACTGACCCAGGTACAACCCATTATACTGACCCAGGTACAACCCATTATACTGACCCAGGTACCACCAGGATTCCTAGCAGAGTTGGGTTCAATTCCAGTCTATTCTGGAAGGACACCAACATTCCACTTCCAATTATCTTCAATGCTTTTAAATTATGGAATTTGAATTAGTTTGACTTTCTTAATTGCCCGGAATTTAAATAATTGACCTGAACCCTGATTCCCCGTCTACTGGGGCCCAAGAAAGAGTTCCCTGCCTGGGTTCTGCCTTGTTGACCTGAACCCTGATTCCCAGTCTACTGGGGCCCAAGAAAGAGTTCCCTGCGTGGGTTCTGCCTCGTTGACCTGAACCCTGATTCCCAGTCTACTGGGGCCCAAGAAAGAGTTCCCTGCCTGGGTTCTGCCTCGTTTACCTGAACCCTGATTCCCAGTCTACTGGGGCCCAAGAAAGAGTTCCCTGCGTGGGTTCTGCCTCGTTGACCTGAACCCTGATTCCCAGTCTACTGGGGCCCAAGAAAGAGTTCCCTGCCTGGGTTCTGCCTCGTTGACCTGAACCCTGATTCCCAGTCTACTGGGGCCCAAGAAAGAGTTCCCTGCGTGGGTTCTGCCTCGTTGACCTGAACCCTGATTCCCAGTCTACTGGGGCCCAAGAAAGAGTTCCCTGCCTGGGTTCTGCCTCGTTGACCTGAACCCTGATTCCCAGTCTACTGGGGCCCAAGAAAGAGTTCCCTGCGTGGGTTCTGCCTCGTTGACCTGAACCCTGATTCCCAGTCTACTGGGGCCCAAGAAAGAGTTCCCTGCCTGGGTTCTGCCTCGTTCCCATTACCTTCATCTGACATGATTACAGGCAGAATAAATTCCTTCCTGAGTTTATTAAAAGGAGCATTCTGTAGTTGCTATATCCATTTTTCAACTCGTAAATTATTCATATGTGCCCATTGATTCTTGAAGAATATAACTTCTAAATGCCTCTTGAGCGTAATTCAACTGTCGCACCCCCATCAGAACCCAAAATATACCTCGTTTTTTTACTCCTATGTTTGCAAATAATAATGCACAAACAACGTATAGCCTCAACATGGTTAAAACATTTGATATCACGGATGGTCAGTCCTTGTGTCTATAATTATGTCTATGCATTTAAGAGTAGTTCTATTTCTCCAGCTCCATCCGTTTAACTTATTAGCGAAACAGGGGCGGGGGAGACATTTGGTTATTGTTTCAATCAAGGATTATGGCTTAGATCACAACAACGCCTCCATTCTATTCCAGTATGGTCTGGGGGGGGGCATAGATCACAACAACACCTCCATTCTATTCCAGTATGGTCTGGGGGGGGCATAGATCACAACAACACCTCCATTCTATTCCAGTATGGTCTGGGGGGGGCATAGATCACAACAACGCCTCCATTCTATTCCAGTATGGTCTGGGGGGAGGCATAGATCACAACAACACCTCCATTCTATTCCAGTATGGTCTGGGGGGCATAGATCACAACAACACCTCCATTCTATTCCAGTATGGCCTGGGGAGGCATAGATCACAACAACACCTCCATTCTATTCCAGTATGGTCTGGGGGGGGGGGCATAGATCACAACAACACCTCCATTCTATTCCAGTATGGTCTGGGGGGGCATAGATCACAACAACACCTCCATTCTATTACAGTATGCTCTGGGGGGGGGGGCATAGATCACAACAACACCTCCATTCTATTCCAGTATGGTCTGGGGGGGGCATAGATCACAACAACACCTCCATTATATTCCAGTATGGTCTGGGGAGGCATAGATCACAACAACACCTCCATTCTATTCCAGTATGGTCTGGGGGGGGGCATAGATCACAACACCTCCATTCTATTCCAGTATGGTCTGGGGGGGGGGGCATAGATCACAACAACACCTCCATTCTATTCCAGTATGGTCTGGGGGGGGGGCATAGATCACAACAACACCTCCATTCTATTACAGAATGCTCTGGGGGGGGCATAGATCACAACAACGCCTCCATTCTATTACAGAATGCTCTGGGGGGGGCATAGATCACAACAACGCCTCCATTCTATTACAGAATGCTCTGTGGGGGGGCATAGATCACAACAACACCTCCATTATATTCCAGAATGCTCTGGAGGTAGATTGTAGCAAAGGAAATGTAATCCCAACTGCATCTGCCTTGCCAAGTCATGATGAATGCGAGGTAGAGAGACAGAGAAGTTATAACTGGGCCAAGACATCTTCCTGGTCTATAAAATACACACTATACTGATCTGCCTGGCCAAGTCATGATGAATGGGAGGTAGAGAGACAGAGAAGTTATAACTGGGCCAAGACATCTTCCTGGTGTATAAAATACATACTATACTGCTTCGCCAAGATCCACACGCAGACACGCAGACACGCAGAGACACAGACACGCAGAGACGCAGACACGTAGACACACAGACACGCAGAGACACAGACACGCAGACACGCAGACACACACAGGACAATTCCAGACCGCAAACAATTAGCATGACAGGTATGCTACAGTCCAAAGCCAAGAAAACGATTTGACCAGTAATGAGAAGAACATTCACCGTCTTAAAAAGGATTCTCAGTTCTCCCAGACAACCTTGGGAGTTTGGAGAGTGAGAGAGAGAGTGTGTGTGTGTGTGTGTGTGTGTGTGTGTGTGTGTGTGTGTGTGTGTGTGTGTGTGTGTGTGTGTGTGTGTGTGTGTGTGTGTGTGTGTGTGTGTGTGTGTGTGTGTGTGTGCATAAACAGGCAGTGAGGGCGTTTTGACACTTGATCTGGGAATGTAGAGCCTGTCTGGTAAACGGAACTGAATAGTGACCTTTGACCCTCCACAAACAGACATAATCTGCATCTCAAACGGAGCCCTATTCCCTATATAGAACACTACTGTTGACCAGAGCCCTAACTCTAACTCTAACCCTAGCCCCTAACCCTAGCCCCTAACCCCTAACCCCTAACCCCTAACTCTAGCCCCTAACCCTAGCCCCTAACCCTAGCCCCTAACCCTAACCCCTAACCCTAGCCCCTAACCCTAACCCCTAACCCCTAACCCTAGCCCCTAACCCCTAGCCCCTAACCCTAGCCCCTAACCCTAGCCCGTAACCCCTAACCCCTAACTCTAGCCCCTAACCCTAGCCCCTAACCCTAACCCCTAACCCTATGACCAACCAGACATGTGACCAACCAGACATGTGACCAACCAGCCATGTGACCAACCAGCCATGTGACCAACCAGTCATATGACCAACCAGCCATGTGACCAACCAACCATGTGACCAACCAGCCATATGACCAACCAGCCATGTGACCAACCAACCATGTGACCAACCAGCCATATGACCAACCAGACATGTGACCAACCAGACATGTGACCAACCAGCCATGTGACCAACCAGCCATGTGACCAACCAACCATGTGACCAACAGCCATATGACCAACCAGACATGTGACCAACCAGACATGTGACCAACCAGTCATGTGACCAACCAGCCATGTGACCAACCAACCATGTGACCAACCAACCATGTGACCAACCAACCATGTGACCAATCAGCCATGTGACCAACCAGCCATGTGACCAACCAACCATTTGACCAACCAACCATGTGACCAACCAGCCATGTGACCAACCAGCCATGTGACCAACCAGCCATGTGACCAACCAGTCATGTGACCAAACAGCCATGTGACCAACCAGCCATGTGACCAACCAACCATGTGACCAACCAACCATGTGACCAACCAACCATGTTGTGACCAACCAGCCATGTGACCAACCAGCCATGTGACCAAGCAGCCATGTGACCAACCAACCATGTGACCAACCAGCCATGTGACCAACCAGTCATGTGACCAACCAGTCATGTGACCAACCAGTCATGTGACCAACCAGACATGTGACCAACCAGTCATGTGACCAACCAGTCATGTGACCAACCAGACATGTGACCAACCAGTCATGTGACCAACCAGTCATGTGACCAACCAACCATGTGACCAACCAGCCATGTGACCAACCAACCATGTGACCAACCAACCATGTGACCAATCAGCCATGTGACCAACCAGCCATGTGACCAACCAACCATTTGACCAACCAGCCATGTGACCAACCAGCCATGTGACCAACCAGCCATGTGACCAACCAGTCATGTGACCAACCAGCCATGTGACCAACCAACCATGTGACCAACCAACCATGTGACCAACCAGTCATGTGACCAACCAGCCATGTGACCAAGCAGCCATGTGACCAACCAACCATGTGACCAACCAGCCATATGACCAACCAGACATGTGACCAACCAGTCATGTGACCAACCAGCCATGTGACCAACCAGCCATGTGACCAACCAGCCATGTGACCAACCAGTCATGTGACCAACCAGCCATGTGACCAACCAACCATGTGACCAACCAGTCATGTGACCAACTAACCATGTGACCAACCAGTCATGTGACCAACCAAAAGAGCAGCTCTGAGGAAGAGAGGAGATTCAGCAACTCTTGGAGGACGATGGAAGTTAAACAATTTTTTCATTTATTGTTAAATAATTAAATAAAGTAAAATGTTGGTTTTAATACATTAATTTACTTCCATTGCCCTACAAGAGTTTCTGAATATCCTCTCTGCTTCAGTTTGGGCCTCAGTTCATGGACCTTGGTTAGAGACAGAGAGGAAGCAACTGTTCCCTTCCCTCAGCTCTGAGGAACAACAAGAGGTCAACAGCAATATCAGCAGGGTTAATAGTTGTTGGAAGCAGCAATCTCAGAGGTTAAAGTTCATGCGAAACACAATCCAGTGAAAAAAGGATGGTGTGTTTATGAGGTTTTCCCTCGTTTACAGAGAGGAGAGCTGACGGAGGACCCTCCCCAGAGAGGAGAGCTGACGGAGGTCCCTCCCCAGAGAGGAGAGCTGACGGAGGACCCTCCCCAGAGAGGAGAGCTGACGGAGGACCCTCCCCAGAGAGGAGAGCTGACGGAGGACCCTCCCCAGAGAGGAGAGCTGACGGAGGTCCCTCCCCAGAGAGGAGAGCTGACGGAGGACCCTCCCCAGAGAGGAGAGCTGACGGAGGACCCTCCCCAGAGAGGAGAGCTGACGGAGGACCCTCCCCAGAGAGGAGAGCTGACGGAGGACCCTCCCCAGAGAGGAGAGCTGACGGAGGTCCCTCCCCAGAGAGGAGAGCTGACGGAGGACCCTCCCCAGAGAGGAGAGCTGACGGAGGACCCTCCCCAGAGAGGAGAGCTGACGGAGGACCCTCCCCAGAGAGGAGAGCTGACGGAGGACCCTCCCCAGAGAGGAGAGCTGACGGAGGACCCTCCCCAGAGAGGAGAGCTGACGGAGGACCCTCCCCAGAGAGGAGAGCTGACGGAGGTCCCTCCCCAGAGAGGAGAGCTGACGGAGGACCCTCCCCAGAGAGGAGAGCTGACGGAGGACCCTCCCCAGAGAGGAGAGCTGACGGAGGACCCTCCCCAGAGAGGAGAGCTGACGGAGGTCCCTCCCCAGAGAGGAGAGCTGACGGAGGACCCTCCCCAGAGAGGAGAGCTGACGGAGGTCCCTCCCCAGAGAGGAGAGCTGACGGAGGTCCCTCCCCAGAGAGGAGAGCTGACGGAGGACCCTCCTCAGAGAGGAGAGCTGACGGAGGACCCTCCCCAGAGAGGAGAGCTGACGGAGGACCCTCCCCAGAGAGGAGAGCTGACGGAGGTCCCTCCCCAGAGAGGAGAGCTGACGGAGGACCCTCCCCAGAGAGGAGAGCTGACGGAGGACCCTCCCCAGAGAGGAGAGCTGACGGAGGACCCTCCCCAGAGAGGAGAGCTGACGGAGGACCCTCCCCAGAGAGGAGAGCTGACGGAGGACCCTCCCCAGAGAGGAGAGCTGACGGAGGACCCTTCCCAGAGAGGAGAGCTGACGGAGGTCCCTCCCCAGAGAGGAGAGCTGACGGAGGACCCTCCCCAGAGAGGAGAGCTGACGGAGGACCCTCCCCAGAGAGGAGAGCTGACGGAGGACCCTCCCCAGAGAGGAGAGCTGACGGAGGACCCTCCCCAGAGAGGAGAGCTGACGGAGGACCCTCCCCAGAGAGGAGAGCTGACGGAGGACCCTCCCCAGAGAGGAGAGCTGACGGAGGACCCTCCCCAGAGAGGAGAGCTGACGGAGGTCCCTCCCCAGAGAGGAGAGCTGACGGAGGACCCTCCCCAGAGAGGAGAGCTGACGGAGGTCCCTCCCCAGAGAGGAGAGCTGACGGAGGACCCTCCCCAGAGAGGAGAGCTGACGGAGGTCCCTCCCCAGAGAGGAGAGCTGACGGAGGACCCTCCCCAGAGAGGAGAGCTGACGGAGGTCCCTCCCAGAGAGGAGAGCTGACGGAGGTCCCTCCCCAGAGAGGAGAGCTGACGGAGGACCCTCCCCAGAGAGGAGAGCTGACGGAGGACCCTCCCCAGAGAGGAGAGCTGACGGAGGACCCTCCCCAGAGAGGAGAGCTGACGGAGGACCCTCCCCAGAGAGGAGAGCTGACGGAGGACCCTCCCCAGAGAGGAGAGCTGACGGAGGACCCTCCCCAGAGAGGAGAGCTGACGGAGGACCCTCCCCAGAGAGGAGAGCTGACGGAGGAC